>NW_015628351.1:4934408-4945512 GCF_001515625.1 Sinocyclocheilus rhinocerous
TATATATTATATATATTATAAAATATTGTTAGAGGTTAATATATGAATAACAATAATATCAATTATTATTATTATTATTTTTATTATTATTAGGAAATATTTTTTAAACAATTTTCATTTCATTTTTCATGTATTATTATTATAACTGAGCAACAGTTATTAGTTTCCTTTGGTGTCTGTCTGTATTGGTATGTGTGTGTGTTTTCTGTGTGTAGTGGTGTGTCTGAAATGGCCACTCACTTTGGCACATTAAGTCCTAATACCAGGCAGCTTTTCACTTAAAGGTGCGATGCGCTTTGGGCTCACTCTGTTGGGCTGAAGAGCTCATGTTTATTCATGTCTTTAAGAGCACTCCTGTTTGATTTAGCTGAACGGGCCAGTTTTCCTGTTTTTTTTTTCTCACTTTTCTTTACTTTAGAAACACATTCATATGGAAATGACTGCCTACTTACCTGTTCAGTGTGTGTCTCTCTCTAAGCGTAGAGGTCAGTCTCGCTGGAAAACTCTATGCTTATTTTATTGCCAGTCTGCCATAACAGAATCCTCCTCTCTCTCTTCACTTTACTATGAAACCATTCTGTCAAAGTCACTGAGGCGACATACGGAAAGGTTGAAACATGCTGCCCCAGTGTAAATGTATGTGCGAGCGTGTTTACGTGTGTGTGTGTTTAGGTCAATGTTAGGCTAATCTCCTGAGCTCATCCTCACTTCTCTCAGCAGAAGGAGGGAAATCCTCCTGGCCTTTCTGTAATAGGATCTTTCCTGAGAGCACTCCGTTCTCAACCGGCTCCATCTCTTTCCCTGTCTTGTCTTCTTTCGCTCCGGTCCATCTGGTTTAGTGCAGAGGCATATATAAGTCAGGTAGAACACACACTCCTGTCAGGGCAGGATGACAGTGCAGGGTTTGGCCTCTGCGGTTCAAAGCAGGGCATCCGCTCTTTCCAGGGGCGCGGGAAGATGTTTTCGGTTGGGGGTGCTGTGTGTGTCCGTGTTGGGTGAAAGGGGGGGTTGGGCTCGTGCTGGGGCTGGTGTTGTTTGGATGCCGATTTTGGAAAGTTTTTGCTGGGATGGGCATTTAAAAAATCTGAAATTCGCTTTTGCGCCATTATCTCCTTGTATTAAAGTTAATCTTGTTCTTAATTCTGTACAGTTCATGTCTGATACCACGCGCCAGCGTCACGTGTTCATGAGGATTAGGCTAATCATCCCATATAGAAAACATCACAAGTAAAATTAATCATGTTTATAAAGATAAACATGGGTTTATTATAGCCCACTTACAATTTACATTTCAGAGATCATTACAAATAAATGATTAAATGCTAAAACTGAATAAATTTAAATGAACAAACTTGGCGTTGCATTTGCAACCATGTGAAAACAGGGGGTGCTGCAGCCCCCTCAGCACCCCTGGCTCTTTCTGACGTTTTTTGTGCTCTCTGCACCGTTGTGTTATAAATACATCCACCTGTGGGGGAGTGAGTGAGTCACATGTCCCTCCTCAACATGGCCGCCAAAAATAGAGTCAACTTTTCACATTTGCTGAAGTGTTGCTGGCCCCTGTAAAACTTGCTATGGTGATGCTTGTGTGTTTTGGGTGCTTGCCTTGGCGTTGCTATGGTATTCTGAGTGGCCGCTAGTGGTCGCTGGTTCCCAACAGCAACTGTTGTTGCAAGTTCCGTCATTACCAATATGTTCAATGGAACTAACGGTCATAGTTAGCTAACGATGCTTTTGGGAAACGCACCCCAGGGTGGTTGTATACTAGTATGCTATTCTGGATTCGGTCAAGGTTTTCTGGGCATCTTTTAGCCTGTTGCTGTGTGATCACTAGAGTGTTCTAGGTAGTTGCTTGGGTGTTGCTATGTGGCTGCTGAAGTGTTCTTAGTAGGTAGCATGTTGCTATGTGGTTAGTGTAATATTATTTTGTGGTTGTTAGGTGTTTTGAAAGATAGGGCATTTTAAGTGGTTGCTAGGGTTTTCTGTGCAGATCTTAGGGTGGTTGCTAGGGTATTGCTTGGGTGTTGCTATCTAAATAATCACACAACCACACAACAATAAACCAACCACTCAGAACGCCTTCGCAACCTAATGAGCAATATTGACAAAAAATGATATCTCTATTTTTGAGATATTATTATTATTTGGATAACAATAATTAAACAATACTTTGCTTAGCATGTTTTTGTGCTGGTACCTTGGCTGGTTTAGACCCTGTCAAGGATAAATAAAGTAAAAGCGCCAGTAGGTGGCGTCAAGTCTCTGCCTTAATGAGTGATTCATTGAATCATTCATTCAAAGGATTTGTTCAGAACGGCTGATTTGTTTAGAACCAAAGCAAGTGGCTGTCTGTATTATTGAATCACTTAAATGATTCATTCAAAAACAGATTCTTTCAGGAATGAAACATTGCAGTTTTGCTCTTGAGGTAGGGCTGGACAATAATTCAATATCAATATGTATCGCGATATAATTTTTTTCAATAACGGTGATATGATTTTTAAACACATTTCCGATATTTCGATATACATTACCAGTGTTTCCCATACATTGATTTATTTGTGCCATTTGACTTTGTTGAATAAACATGAGCACTGCAGGTTTCAAAATCCTAACACGGCGCGGGTGTTTTATATGAATGTATCTCTGAAGGGAATTGACTGTCTTCAGAAAAGTTTCGATGGCATTTTCATTTGATCTGATAAAGAAGCGTTCATGAGCGGAGCCGCTTTGATTACATGAGGTGTGCAAATGTCCTGCTCTGGCTTTGTATGGAACTATTTTCATTCATGAATCTTATCAAAACAGACAATATTATGTCTAAAATGTAGCTAACTGAATATTAATTTCTTGTTTCTTGAACTGTTTTATAAAAGTAATATCTCACTTGTGATCACACTTACATGCTAATATTCAGGCAAACTACACTCTTGCTTGTGTCATATTATTTAACTATATCATATTTTATAAATGTAAAAAAACAAAACAAAATTCCATACAGGGATATGTTTTGCTTTCATTACTTGAATTATAGAGCAGCTACGATATGATATTATCGTAGCTGATAAATATAGCACACCTCTAGTTGCTGTGTTCTGAAAGGTTGCTAGGATGCTTTGGCTGGTTACTGGGGTGTTGCTAGGTATTTACTCATTTGTTCAAATCCTAATTGTAAGCAATAGCAAACATACTGCTTTGTCAAACACAACGAAGTAGATTTCCAGACACTTTTGTAACTTTTTTTTCCTTTACTGGTTCAAATTTAGTGCACATTTATCAGTTAAATGTAAAAATAATTGAATTATAAATCCAGAATATGCTGTTGCTGTGAGCAGTGATTCTGTTTGCCTGCTCATTTTCCTTATCTTTGCTTCTTATTCACACTCTCCCACATTCTGCTTATGTTGTTCTCCATCTCTTTATTATGCCTTCATTTTAAATTTCATTGGTCTGTGTCTCTCCCGTCACATTTGCTCTTTTCTTCTCCAGATTCCTCTCATGATGTCTCTGAGAGTGAGCAGGTCACAGAGCAGTTAGTCATTGATTACTTCATGTGTATTTATACACTAGCACATGAGCTGTGAATATGACACAACTGCATCACTGTGGGGCTGAAAAACACACTCATGATGCCCTGAGACACATATAAGCTCAAAAAAAGGAAATTCATTTATGAACAAAAGACTCTTCCTGTTTCATATATAGCAGTAGCTTGTGTGTGTATTACGCAGAAATTAGTATAAACGCTATAGTGATGTACATAAATGCTGAAGGTGCTGAGGTGACGTCTCCTCATGAGCCTCTCTCTGCCTACTTCGTGCCGAGACATAATCTTGCTGATCGGAAAACTCAGACTTAATTATCTGCTCTCTCTCTCTCTCTCTCTCACACACACACACACACACACACACATGTGCTTGTCGAAGCCTCGGCTGGAGAAAGAGGTCAAAGGTCAGGGCACAACTACCATCTGCGTTTCCCTGTTCTCACCTCCCCCCTTAAGTTTCCAAATGTCACATTTCACCCCAGCGAAGAGACACCTGCCCCTCCTGCAGAGGGCCTTTTCTGCGCTACAGGCGGTCATTAAGTCTCTTTATTTGAAAGGATAAATTTGTAAAAATCCTTATATTTGTGTTCCTGAATCTATAAAAGAACAGGGAATTTAAACAATAACGTTTTCTCAAAAAACAAACAAACAAAAAATTATATAGAAATACATACACACACACACACACACACAGGTTTGTTTTTGTGAAAAGTGGGGACATCCCATAGGCGTAATGGTTTTTATACTGTACAGACCGTATATTCTATTGCCCTACACCAACCCTAACCCTAAACCTACCCCTCACAGGAATGCTGGTTTATCTTTATTATCGAAAACCATAATTGAAAATCGACCCATGGCTCCAGTATTTTAGATTTGGAGGCGTGCTTCCAAAATATTGTCAATAACAAACCGTTTGAGCATCATTTGTTTTACACTAGGCCTAAATTTGTGTGGGCGTTGAATATCAAATGTCATATTCAAAATATTTGACTGTAATTTAAAATGCCTTGGATATTTTTTTGGTCTTACATTTAAATAAACCATTTCAATTTATGTCCTCCCCATTGAGGACTTGTCCAGAGCTCCAATTCGGTGACACATTTATCCACTACAAGAGAATAAAGAATGAAATCTGGTCATCATTTTAACTCTGTACTCTTTCATTCTCAGGAGGTAGCCTTTTTCGTGCTACAAAATGATTCAAAAACGATCATATTTAATTCAACCAAAAATTAATCTGGTCGGCAGCCAGATGGTTATGAGTCTCACATGAATTCAAAAGACAGAGAAGGAGAGAGCGAGAGACATTTTCCCTCAGGACAACGCAGGGATTATCGTGCTCGCTGGAAAATTTTGATTTGCTTTGTGAGCGCGGGCCCACACAACTGCCTGCATTTTCTATGCATGTTGTCCAATCATATTGCTCACAGTGTTTCAGAGTATGCCTACATTGCCAAATGACTGTTTTCATCCAGAAATTGCAAACTTTATTTATTTGCGTAGTCATAACTGAAGTACGACCATGTATTAGCTTTAATATCATTTTCAGCTGTTGTTATTTAAGACTGCCCGTTACACTGCGAAGACAGGACAATAGGAGGGTGCAGAGCGTCCTGACTCATGGTGACCCCCTTTGTTCAAGCGAGGACACACAGACAGATGGTTCGAGCCGTCCTGGCGAATTTGTTACCTTTCCGTATGACGTGCAATATGTCGACGTCCCGACCGAGCGCGCGCAGAGACAGCAGCTGTCAATCCATCACGACTGTCAATGCAGAATAAACGCGTCTCTCAGCGCGCTAATGTGGCTTGAGACACTCTGAGCGTAAAGAATCTGATGATATAATGTTTGTGTTCTGGATGATGATGATGAGGATAATGATATAAAATTGCCTTATGCGATTGTTTCAACCTATTTTTTGATAAGGCGTCCTGCATTAGTGATGCATATCGATCGTGACTAAACCGGTTACATTAAAAGCGCAAAAACAGTGCTGGAGGAGAAATCTAAAACGGAGCAAGAGAATAATAAACACGTATTAGCGATGAAGGCATTACAGGCCAGTGCATTCACTCCCCACACGGCCCCTCGTCATCTCTGGCCGGGTCTTTGGAGAAGGGTTGTGTGGAATTGGGGTAATTTGCGTGAACGGGCGTTGATTTACATTCACGGCAGAGGTTAATGGCAATGTCGTTCCTCGCCGCCTGTTCTTTTCATTGTAATGTTGTTAGGGAGATCCCAGGGCCGCACACCCCGCCCCCTGTTCCCCCCTTAATATACGACTGCCAGCGCGACCTGAAACGCTTCCAATTTGCTTGAACGTTCGCGTGGAGATCTGTCTCCTAATAGATCACGTGCAGATGGGCGTTTTCTCAGTTACCGCTGATTTGTTCAGGTTTACCCGTCAGAACAGGATAGTCTGAAGCAGAGGACTGTAATGTGTGCATGTGTTATTGTTTATTGAATAACTACGAATATAATTTTGGCTGGTCTCTTTTAGACAAGAGCTTAGAGCACAATTGTAACGTACTATAGTACTTAAAGGACACATGTAGCACATGCCTGTTTTACTTTCTGAGAATTTTTCAAGATTTTTTTTTTGAACTGAAAAAAGTACTTTAAAAGTACAAATTTTCTGTCTGTATTTTCGGTTTGTCTGTCCATCTATGCTCACCAAGGCTGCTTTTATTGATCAAAAATACAATAAAACATGAATATTGTAAAATATTATTACAATTTTAAAATAATTATTTTGTCTTTTAATATTTTAATGAGTTATTATTTTTAATTTTCAGCAATCATTACTCCAGTCTTCAGTGCCACATGATCCTTGAGAAGTCATTATTATATGCTAATTTGCTGCTCAAGAAACAGTTATTATTATCATCAATATTGAAAACAGTTTTGCTGCTTAATATATTTGTGTAAACCATTATATTTTTTCAGGATTCTTAAATAAATAAAATGTGTAAAATAACCTTTTTTATTTGTAATAGAAGCCTTTTGCAACATTATACATGTCTTTACTGCCAATTTTGATCAATTTAATCCATCTTTGCTGAATAGAAGTATTAATTTCTTAAAATAATTTTTACCTTAAACTTTTGAACTGTAGTGTATTTCCCATTACTCCTTGTATTAAATGAAATATTATGATCAATTTAAACAAATGAATGATAACTGTTTACATATCGATGTATGTACTAAAAAAGCAATATGGCAGATTTGGATTAGTCTTTTAAAGAAAATGTTTCAGTTCCCCAGTTTTCCTTACACGCGGATGACAACTAGCATGTTAGGTGGATTATTGCTTCTGCATCTTGCATGCATTTCACAAAGTGATAAGAAAGAGATCAAGAAAGAAAAAATGTAGGATGGTTTGAAAGTGAATAAACAGCAGCAAGTCATGATATGAGATCAACCTGGATTTCTGGTGAACGTCTTCAGTCTGTCTTTCTGTCAGCACAGTTCAAGGCTGTTTTGTAAGCTATTGCTTTGACCAGTGTGGCAATTCTGAGTCTATAAATCACTAATGTTACTAAATGGAATCTCAAGGAAACCATGATGAGCCGACCCTCCAAAATATGTACTATAAAAGGTTCAACACAATCTAAATAGACTTCATGCGAGTTTTGAGAAATATCCCAAAAATGCTGGCAAGGAATTGTCACTGCAGAGATGGAGATGCACAGAAATGCGCTTGTACATTGATGTTGTATCGAAATTCTTCTGCTGTTCACTATCTGCTGTGGTATGCACCATGTCTAATGAGGGTTTCTTGGGTTTTTGGACCTGTTGTAATTGTAGCAGTGCATTGCAAAGAGAATTCTGCAGCATGTCAAGCCCTTTGTAGAGGATTGGGATGGATTTCTATGTTTCTTTTCATGGTGCAAATTATCTGTGAGGTTCTCAAAAGAAAGCTCATGAATTCCAAACAGTGTTTACAATGTCGTTTTCACTTCATGCAATCTAGTGCAGATTTAGAGACAGATTTAGGTTATAGTTATGTATGCTATTAATTAGTTTCCAGCATCCATTCATTAAGAACGGGTCTCTTGTCACCAGATGTGTTTTTGCGGCACAACAGAATGAAGCAAAACTGGTATATAGATGTGTTTGTTTTTGTAAAGTTTAAGCTCTTTTAACTTGACACACTGTCTTATAGCAGTTAAAAGTTCCAGCGCTGTTATACTGTGTTATATACCACAAATTAAAGGACTGGAGCTAACTGCATATAACTCAATTCTACAGTAAATAAAGAGCAACAAGCGGTGATGAACATAATGTGATTATGAGCAGATAAGGGCAATTTCATCAAAACAGACTTTTGGTGGCTGCTGTGCTGGTACACGCTCACACACTCACCAAAATCTGTGGCCATCTGTCACTCACACACTCATCTTCTCTCACTATGTGTATACTACACTCCCTGAAACACCAAATCAAGGATATCCACAGCTTGCTGTAGAGAGAGACGTGATGTATGTCATCAGTTATATTCTTGCTGACTCCCTGGACTCCTTCCAGCTTGAGCAGCACAAATCTCTTGATTACGTTAAATTAGCACAGGCATACCAATTCGATGACCTGAGTTTAATTTAGTTCTCCACTGATTGGTTGTACTTTAATTAGTATTCCTTGATGAGTTAAGCATCACTATCGCTATTGCTCATACTCTGTATTAAGGATTTGATCAAACACCAGCCCTAACCATACATGTCCACTGGTGTAGGCTGAGTGGAGTTTGACATTTTTTGTTATTATCCATGCGATCTGTGTGACGGCTTGTGAGATTGACAACAGTGTGGAGTAAGTGGTGAAAGCATTAAAAAGTAAAGAAATGCAGAACTTTACAAATTAATGCTGAGAAATGCCAAGTGGCAGCCAATCACTGAGAGATGAAGACAAGCCAAGGTTGTGAGATGTCATGAATGTGTTTCAAGATCTGTTGCCAATTTATATAAAATTATATAAATACACAGCCGCTCAGAAGTTTTTATCCCAAAATTATATAAATACACAGCCGCTCAGAAGTTTTGGGTCAGTTTTTTTTTTTTTAAAGAAGTCTTTATGCTCACTAAGTCTGCATTTATTTGATCAAAAATACAGCAAAAACAGTAATATTGTGAAACATTATCCAAAAAAAAAAAAGCATTTTTAATTCATACTATAATCAGCTGATATGCCACAACCATAAGCTCATCCTAACGGCTCATCAGATCAAAGAATTCTTCATGGATCTACACAGAATTAGGGCTTCACATCACCGATCGGGTTCATGTGATCCACAGTAGAATCTCATAACATCTATATTCTGCAGATTTGAGATGATCTGATTCTGGGTCTGTCCTGAACGAGGCTCAGCAGCGCGTCCTCTCTGCAGTGCCTCTGTGGAAGTGTGTCACGAGCAGACGAACCTGTGAAGCTCTACCACAGCACCACTGAGAGTGTTATTGCCAGTGACGGTGCACTCCAGTGTAGAGCACCGCATCCACAACGGCATCGAAACCACCTCCTAACATTCATTCCCAAATCTGAACAGACCATATGGAGTCCAAACCGTCCACCCCGAAGACTGTTTCTATTTTTAGAACAATTGTCTTCCTTCTGTTGGGGTCAAGGTCGGTTAAGGGGGAAGGTCAATAGCAGTGACGCGTTGGTCTGTATCGGTTTGTATATATATATATATATATATATATATACATGTTTGCATGATGAGGTGCCGTCTGAGTCCCGTGAGGAGCTTGACCTCTTTAACCTTTCGTTCCTCCCCAGGCCAGCTGGCGCATGTAGACGTTACAGCCGGTGACCCCGCCGAAAACACACGCAGATGCACGGGAGTTTGACATTTTTTGTTATTAACCATGCGATCTGTGTGACGGCTTGTGAGATTGACAACAGTGTGGAGTAAGTGGTGAAAGCATTAAAAAGTAAAGAAATGCAGAACTTTACAAATTAATGCTGAGAAATGCCAAGTGGCAGCCAATCACTGAGAGATGAAGACAAGCCAAGGTTGTGAGATGTCATGAATGTGTTTCAAGATCTGTTGCCAATTTATATAAAATTATATAAATACACAGCCGCTCAGAAGTTTTGGGTCAGTTGTTTTTTTTTTAAAGAAGTCTTTATGCTCACTAAGTCTGCATTTATTTGATCAAAAATACAGCAAAAACAGTAATATTGTGAAACATTATCCAAAAAAAAAAAAGCATTTTTAATTCATACTATAATCAGCTGATATGCCACAACCATAAGCTCATCCTAACGGCTCATCAGATCAAAGAATTCTTCATGGATCTACACAGAATTAGGGCTTCACATCACCGATCGGGTTCATGTGATCCACAGTAGAATCTCATAACATCTATATTCTGCAGATTTGAGATGATCTGATTCTGGGTCTGTCCTGAACGAGGCTCAGCAGCGCGTCCTCTCTGCAGTGCCTCTGTGGAAGTGTGTCACGAGCAGACGAACCTGTGAAGCTCTACCACAGCACCACTGAGAGTGTTATTGCCAGTGACGGTGCACTCCAGTGTAGAGCACCGCATCCACAACGGCATCGAAACCACCTCCTAACATTCATTCCCAAATCTGAACAGACCATATGGAGTCCAAACCGTCCACCCCGAAGACTGTTTCTATTTTTAGAACAATTGTCTTCCTTCTGTTGGGGTCAAGGTCGGTTAAGGGGGAAGGTCAATAGCAGTGACGCGTTGGTCTGTATCGGTTTGTATATATATATATATATATATATATATACATGTTTGCATGATGAGGTGCCGTCTGAGTCCCGTGAGGAGCTTGACCTCTTTAACCTTTCGTTCCTCCCCAGGCCAGCTGGCGCATGTAGACGTTACAGCCGGTGACCCCGCCGAAAACACACGCAGATGCACGGAGAACTGCCACGCTTATGTTGATCTGCATACCAAATGTAATACCACCCCAAATCTCACCCCAAAATTCAGATTCAACCCCCCACACGTGAACTCTGACCTCCTCAACATAATTAGACAGAGCGAGCGAGCGGAGTGGCTCTATTTGTCTCATTTTGTGGGTAATGTGGTGATGGAGGGGAGAGGTGGGGGAGGGATGTTGGTCCCCACCTGACTCAACCCTCCTCCACATCACTCCCTCGGAATCCTCCTCAGGGGAAAGAGGATTTATTGTGCACGCGCTAGTGTGTGTGTGTGTGTGTGTGTGTGAGGGAGGGAGAAATGCACGTGCCAAGCGTCTGGTGCTGAATCATACCTCTCCTTTCCCCCCAAACCTCGAGGCCACATTGAATTTACACACAACACACTCGTATGAACACATACAATATAGTTTCACACTCAGAGACACTCAGACAGAATTTTTTTTTTTAATTCTCTCATCTTAAGAGATACAGTATGTTGTGGTGTGCAGTGGGGCTGTCAAAATGGCTGAAAAACTAAATTTGAATTTTGTACTTAAATATGATCAAGATTCGAATTATATTCAAATTTAAAATGCATTATTTCAGTTAGGGTGAAGAAAAGCTTTTGGCTTCTCTCCTGAGGCCACAAGAGGGCGCA
>NW_015628351.1:4946064-4949255 GCF_001515625.1 Sinocyclocheilus rhinocerous
AATTTAAAATGCATAATTTCAGTTAGGGTGAAGAAAAGCTTTTGGCTTCTGAGGCCACAAGAGGGCGCATCTAAATGCACGTTTATTCAAAGCATAAGATAACATATGACTATCTGTGGAAAAAAGTGCATAATGTTTAAAATAATGTTTATAAACCAATTATAATTAAGTTGCTTAACTATAAACAAAACAGCATCATGTATGTATGCATAGTTTAATACAAAGGGCGGAAAGCCAATCACACAGAGTACATTTTTTCATTTAAAAACATGAGATGCTGTGGGATGGGGAAAAAACAGCCAAAAAGTCTCGATATATGTTTTTTTCAAAGTTGAACTTGCATTAATTTCAGTATAGACAGTTCAGTGCAGTTCATATAGGATTGAATTGTATAAATGTGGCCTGGATTTGTTGACATACAAAAACATTCTCTAGCAAAATAAACAAATCAAAAATCTACACGTTTCTGTCGATATAGTGTTGCGCAGCATCATGGTCCACAAGCAGTATAGCCAGTAGCCATAGAAACAAGAAGATATATGTAGGTTTAGCTCCTCATGAAAAATGTCTTTTTAATTCTCAAAAGTCATAAATATTACGTAATATAGCATTGTATAATATTATTAGTCAATTAAAATACACATAATAAGAATATTATATAGCTACGCATCAATATAATACATCAATACCATATATATATATATATATATGTGTGTGTGTGTATTACATACATAGAGAGAGACAAAAAATATTAAACAAATACAATGTGATGTATATATATATATATATATATATGTCTGTCTGTGTCTGTCTGTCTATCTATCTGTGCAGTACAAATTTATAGTTATACATATTTACATAAATAATTTGTTTACATAATTGAGGATATTTAAATGTGATATTTAGAATTTACCCATTTGCAAATACTTTGTAAAATCTTTTTTTTATTATTATTATTATATTTGGTATATGTTTTTGTTAGTTAATAAGTGAAAATCAGTTATTTTTTAATTTTGTATAGAGAATTTATTAGATTGTTTTTACATATTTAATTTTACATAATGTTACACATCATATTTTTATAAATATTTAAATTATATTTAAATATATAGTTTTTTTATATTGTGTTTTGTTGTCGTTTATTGCAATAATTTTAGTCGATAATCTCCTTAATTAGTCCCCATAATCCAGCTGTCAGAAATGGAGAATGAATCTTCAGACGCATAGATTATTTTGCTAAAACCCACCTCATAAACCAGTTTCTACCCCCCACACACGCAATCTCTCTCTCTCTCTCACACACACTCACACACGTAAATTTGTTCTTGTGCCTGTTATTGGTGTGAACTAGCGAAAAGGATTCTCTTCAAATGTGTTAACTCTACTTTTCCATCCTTATTTTTCCCTCCACAGTCAGACTGAGCTCTCATGCACACGCTCGCACTGCACATCATCCACATAGACTGTGGAATCCGAGTTTATTAATAATACAAATGGCTTTTTTAATGTGCTGCTGCATTTGAGTAGGTACGCTCAGCAGTTAATCACGCTAACATCAACACTGTGTTTGTGTGTGTGTGTGTGTTTGTTTGTTTTGCACGTATAATCTCAGATTCCATTGTTTTCTATATCTGCCCCTGAGTCAGCAGTTAGTTGGTAATCATGCCACAGTGGTTTTGATTGCTCTGTTAATTGATAGGAAACAGAAAGGCTCTAATTAGATGTAATGATACGAGGCACTCTCTGTCACTGTGGAGCTAATGATTTAGCACGCTAGCACCAGACTGGATGCTTCATGAGGAGATTTACATATGAAAAGCATGTGTGCTAGTGTGTTTGTGTGTGTCTGTGATAATGAGAGGGGAAGAGAGAGTGGGGTGAACATAGAGAAACAGAGATCAAGTTGGAGAGCATTTGTTAAGAACAATAGGGAAGAACAGAGGGAGGAGGAGTGAAATTCAAGCTGTATTGTTTCATCGTTGCAAACTATAGTGAGACCTTTGCTGGTTTGAAGCATCAGATTTGCGCTGTGTTGCGCTGCAGATGTGCACTGCTTCCACCGACATCTCTACAAAGCTGCTTTTGTAAGAAAAGGAGCTTTGTAGAAAGCGCAATTGTCTTAATATTTTTTGATATGCCACCCTTAAAGGGATAGTTCACCCAAAAATAGAAATTCTATCATCATTTCCTCAGCCTCATATTGTCTCAGACCTGTCTAAGGGGGGTTCTTCAACTTTGGGGACTTTTATTTCCCAGGGGTTGATTTTTTTATGCTTTCTATTATGCCTTCATTATTTATATTTGTTCATTTCAAATCACATTTATGAATAGTTTTTATTGTTTTACTCTTGTCAGGCTTTCAATAAAAAAAATAAAAAAAAAATATATATATTTATAAGTTTTTTGTTTACACAATATACATGTGTGTACTCTGTATATTTATTATGTATATATAAATACTAGGGGTGTAACGATACACGCATTCGTATTGAACCGTTCGGTACGAAACTTTCGGTTCGGTACGCATTACAAACCAAACTATTCGTTGGTGTAATCCTATTACATTTGGAAAATAAAAGAGCTTAAAGTGTGTGAAATATAATGTACTCCAGGTTGTGATGGTGAGGTAGTTCATTATAGTTTTCTATATTATATAGTTTTTTTGTTTTCTTTTACTTTTATTTGCTTTCAAATGGCTTGTAAATGCCAGTGTGCATTTTACTTTCACTTTTGAATTACCGGCAATTCGGCGTCAATTGATTAAATAGACAACAACAAAACAGTACGACAAACTCACATTAAACATAGAATGTTTACTTTATTAACAAAACGAATACAAATACACCATGCTATAGGCCTAATATAAAATAACAAATAACTTACACAAAGTTTAAATATAAAACACTGAAAATCAGCAAACACGATGGAACCAAATAAATAAGAAACTAATGTTAAAAAAGCTTCCAAAATCATCTTAGATAAACGGCAAAGGTCAAAAGGCCTTCCAAAGTCTAACATATTTTTAAGATCATACTTTATGATGTTAGTTTTAATAAATACAATTTTTTTTTTAAATCAAGGAAATTTCTCTGGTATTTCTTTGTTTTTACTGTATCGAAAACGTACCGAATTTTGTGAACTGTTACACCCCTAATATATATATATATATATATATATATATATATGTATAT
>NW_015628351.1:4949380-4967211 GCF_001515625.1 Sinocyclocheilus rhinocerous
GTCTCCTCTGTGTCTCTCCGCATCACCGTAGCGCCATTTTGGAGAATATCCGCTGAACTCAAGCAGTGTACGCTATTCTGTGTCAGCCGCGACACAAGGATACGTTTTCTACGTGTATTTACGCTTTGATTTGAACGAAAACAGCGCATCCGTGCAGCGCGGCTGACAAAAAAAGTGTCATAATTCTCCAGTGATGCATGTGTATTCACCGGTGGACATTGTTAGTCGACTAGACGATAGCTTTCAGTCTTTCAGGGTTTAAAACAACGTGATGGTGAGATGACAGAATTTCCATTTTTGAGGAAACCATTCCTTTAACATCTGAATCTGTCAAAAAAAAAAAAGGCAAGGTGAGTGAGAGTTAAAGAGACAGAGCAGGAGAGAGATGAAAGTCTTATCTCTCTGAACAGAGCCAGATAGGCTATCGTTTATCTGTTTACAGACAGATGCTCTGATACAGTGAAATTACTGCAAAACATTTGAGTGACAGAGTGAAGGAGAGTGTGAAAGAGAGCGAGGGAGGTGAAAGAAGAGCTGGAGTGACCTTGCTTCACATCCCGGTTGGATGTTTGACATTGGGGCATGTTGTAGGGTGCACCAGTGTTTATCTCTGATAGCACGAGCACTCGCGATTTGCTCATGGCGTCAGGGAAAAAAAAAAAAAACCTTTCATAGTTATTTTATGTCTGTTCAATCATGCTTTGTTTTTTTGGTGGTGTAAGTTATGACATTGTACAGAAACGGCGTATTTTGTTCAGTGATGGGCTCATATTTCAGTCTAAGAGATGTGCTGTGATATTGGCTTCTTGATGCAGGACTCTCACTCGCTGATTTGTTTCTCTCATCAGTCCCGTAGGTAATTTAGCTAGTGAAATCACACCTTTTCTTTCTCTCCGCTCTTCTTCGATTTCCTGTCCCAATGGTGGCCAATCTCACAGCGGTGTCCTTGGGGGCCAGCCTTGGGTAGGGGGACGGATGAGGGGGGTCACGTTCCCCCCACCCCCCTCACCCTCTTATATTTATTGTGCCGAAGACAAGCCATTTCTCTCTTTCTCGCTCTCTCAGTGGTCCTATAAGATATACTGGTCACACAGTGTGTCACACCAGTTTTTTGTTGTGGTGTTGTAAAGTAGTTGCACATTTGCAGATTAATTAAGGATTGTATTGGCTTCTCTGTTAACCTGCTAGTAAAATACCGGAAGAAATGTACACTGACTGTATTTTGATGGCACATTAATGAACAGAGGCAAAGGTGCTCGCTATATTCTGTTAAATTATACAAAGCACATCCAGTGGCGAAGCTTGCAGTTGCAGTATGTGGGTGCAAGTGAGAAAACTCTAGACACTTTATATAAAATATGTAGAGAAATGGCTCCAAGTTGTTCATGACATTTATTTATTTTGCAAAAAAAAAAAATCCTAAATAATATTACTTTATATACCAAATTCTTGTGTACTTGGTTGGTCTTGACACCCATTGAAGCTCCATTACAGTGTAAAACAGCTTGCTGATGTTTCCATGTTGAAAGGTTGAACAGTTTTACAGGAAATATTTTTATTTTAAAATATATTTTTTTATTTTTTAAATATTATTTTTCAGTATTTTTTATGTTTTTATTATTATTATTAAACATTACATTTTATATTTATCTTATGTATTTATATTTTTCTACTTAATGTTCATGTTAACTATTTGCAATATTTATTATTAATAATCTTAATATATAAAGTAACTTAAGAAGCCAAGTTTTCACTAGACTGTAAAACTAGAAATAGTTTAAAGTATAAATCTATAAAATATGTCCTCTTTTTTTTTTTTTGACATTTTGCTTCTTAAATTTGTATTTAGTTTGAAAGATTTTTATTGGAAAACCAGACAAAAATACTGATTTATATATATATAATTGATTTTTTACATTTAGCAAGTGATGTTTAATGAACTCGGTAAATGTTCAGTCTATTTTTTCTATAACATATTTTGAAACCGATTTTTGCATTTTATATCCCGTTCCTTGTTAAAGTATATTACTGTCTATAATGTGTCTTAAAGTGCAGGTGGGAGAGTGTGCTTTTGCTGAAGTGTGTGCATATGTGTACATTTGTGTGTGTGTGTGTGTGAGACTACAAAAGCTGGCTAATTCAGATGAGGGACTGTGGCCGGTTATCACACAAGAACACGCCACAGTGAGTGTATGCATGCTTTTGTTTCTGACTGTCTGTATTTTAATGAGCTCGGCCTATCGCTGCAGTGCTGCACGCTACAGCGGCTCTTCACGCAGGACAAGTGTGACAACAACCCCCCGCAACTCCACCCCGCAGATTACCCACCACTCACACACATCCATATATTAACATTCTCACCCAAATATCACACGCTCACATTACCTCTACAGCCCAGAAGCAGGCACTGATGACTGTAAAGTACAGAACTAGAACAATGTCTAAAAAATGTGTGTATGTCATTCGTTAGATTATCATATTATTAAAACCAAGTTGCATCAAAATCTCAAATTTGTAAACTTTTTTTTTACATTGCTAATGCAATGTCACTGTAAATGTCTTTGTACAATACAGTATCTCCTACATTTTGTACAGTACAGTATATCCAGTGGTGTAGTGGAGGGTATACGCAGGTATACGGCGTATACCCACTTCTTTATCAGTGGGCTTTGCGTATACCCACTTCTAAATCCCCTCTGATGCGCATCATTCATTAGTGTCCTGCATTAGGCAAAGTTACACCACTGAGTGTATCCTTACATTTTTTAAACTTTAGTAAAAAAATCTGTAGAAAAAAGGAAAAGTTACTGCTATTTTTTTGCCAGGACATTTTCTGTTACATTTATGGACATTTCCTTTAATCCTAAAACACGAAACAATGCTTAATTCAAAACACCTGTGAAAAAATCAATACAGAAAATTCCTTCATATTAATTAAGTACCATGGACCCTTTTTATGGACTCCAGAGTGCAGTAAATGCAGTAATGTGGTGGAACAGAGGTGGAAAAAAGAGCAAAATGGTCACTAAAAACCGGCTCAATAATTCGTCAAGTTTGTTTTTTAGAAATTATTAATTTAAAATAAAGTTTAAATTTTTATTTTTGTATTTTTATTTTATTTATTTTTTTATTTTTTTTCAGTTTTTGTTTGAGACAAAACATCGGGACATGTCGGCAGGACCTCTAGTTGTATAGAAAAGAAAAGATGGTTAATAACAGCGCAAGAATGTTGAGGTAATTTTGCATTGCTACAGGGGTTAAGAAATAAAAACTGTAAAAAAAGCTTTTGTCATTTTAAAAAAATTTTTTTATCCACTTAACATATCAATAATTTCTGTTATTTCTGCTAGATGTTATGAGAACTCAAATTCTTTAATTTAAAGTGTTTGGAAAAATGCAACAAACTTTTCAGTTTTTGGGTTGCTGTTTTGGCACCACTTTGACATTTTTCATTTTAAGCTTTTTTTATTTAATTTTTTTCTTTTACAGTGCAGCATGGTCTTCACTGGTCAAGCTAAAAATGGGTAGCTTCATTTTGTTCCTTTTAGTTTAACAGTCCTTACACACCTCAGAGACTTGAACTCCCCCTCTCCCAGGGGACCCAGCTCTCTCCAAAACCTCTGGATAGTAAGTCACGTTCTCTCTGTTTCAAAAAGGAGGCATATTAAACGTGCTTCTCTCAGTGTTTAGAGTCCAGTGTAGCACATCACTGAGTTCTGCGTTTGTGTGTGCATGTGAATCTGGCTTGTGTCTCTGCATAATTATATTATTATTAATTCTGCCTGCAGTGGAATATTGCAGGAAATTATTGTTACGGATTTTTCTTTGAGGGACAGTGCGTTCAATTAAAGAGCACCCCCCTTTATTAATAATAGCAGTTGTGAAAAGAAGTAGTCTGAGTCGGCTGCCATCTCTTTGCTGTGAAGTTATCAGCGCGGACCAGGCACAAGCTGGTTTCACATCGCTGAATGCTCACTCAAAGGTGAACATACAGCATAGACATGACTACTCTGTCTGAATAAAGAAATAACCTCCTGTACGAGAGTGAAGTCTCTCTCTCTCTCTCTCTCACACACACACACACACACACTGATTTAAACACAGAAGGGCGATTATTTCTTATAACAGGCTGGAATTCAAATTTTAAGGAATTCTATAATACTCTTCTTATTGTGAAGGTGCCTCGTCTAGTTGGCCAGCTCACACAGCCAGAGGTTTTCTTTCAGTACACTGCACGAATCCAAGAACAATCGCTGTAAATAAAAAAATATCAAAAGGCTTCAGATTCCTCTACAACTTGATATCAAACCAGTTGACCTTATTAAACTAATTAGCTCAATTAGAAAACAAAAGCCTCCCCTCTGAACCCCTGGTCCTTTGTTGTGCCATGATTCCAAACACAAGGGGGAAGGAGGGGAACTGGCGCATTTGTTCTCTGATACTGAGAAAAGAACAAATATTATTTTATTTCATTAGCATAAACAAATGAGGGCAGCAGCCTTGTTAAAGCGTTAGTGGCTCGTTAGTGCCAAAGCTTAGCCACCTGCCTGATCACCGCTGCTGTTTGAGAGACCAAAGCTCGGTGACAATCAAGGCCTATTCTTCAGCACAGCTCATTTGCATTTACAATTGAGGTTTAATTAATTAGTCTAGTTTGGTGTCTGGTTTTATCCCTACTATATGAGATATAAGAAGGAATTGGATTGGAGGAGCAAGATAAATTGAATAGAGAATGGTAGAGTACTGTGATAATTAATGTAAAGAACATTGTGATGATATGGAAAGAGTACTGTGATCAGATGTGAGGTGTGATGTGGTGAGTCAGTATTGTCAGTACATCAGTACTGAGATAATATGCGAGAAGGAATGTGATGAGTACTTTATAAGGTTTGAGGAGTAATGTGATAATCTAAGTAATAATAAAGAACAAAGTCATTGGATGTGAGGAGTATTATGAGTTGTAAAGAAAATTGTGCTTATATTTAAAGAGGATGTTATAAGATGTGAAGAGTAATGTAATGATGTGATGAGTATTGTGATAAAATGTGTGGGGTAATGTGATGAGTACTGTGATAAAATGCAAAGAGTGATGTGATGAGTATTGTGATTACCCATTTAGTTGCTAGGGGAAAAATGGATGAGCAAAATATGCACATTAAAAAAAAAAAGTGTTTCTTGCTCACGAACACAATATGTCCATTACACGCCTAACTCCATCTAGTGATGGCTTTTTAAAAAAAATTTTTTTATATGTCTTATATACAAACATAATAAACAACAGAACATGGAATAAAATGAGTTAAAACCCCTTAACTGTCAAAGATCGGCGACGGCCCCAGATTATTGTTGTTTCACTTTCACAGCACGTTAAAACATCACACTCTTACTTGATCTGGACAAACTGTGCATCAATAGAAAGATTAAAGACTAGCTTCAATATTTGACCACTGTTTTGATAAATTACTAAACTACTGTCACTACAACAATGTTTTATGTCAGGAGTGCAAAACAACAAATCCGTATGTGTCATATTTGGAATAGAAATTCACCACACATTCATATTCAGTCACGTCTGCAGTGGTTTATTTGTGTTCACATAGCTTCACTGAACAGCATCAAATAAGGGCTTATAGTCCAAAAATGCATATACATGGAGATATATAGATATATTTACACGTTTACTTCATATTTCTTCAGACAGAGTCATAATTTCTATTAATTTTCCACTGATTTACGCGATCTGATGAAACTTAGCAGCTCCCTGGGCTGTCTCAGTGTGTTTACTCTTCTGTGCTCGCGCTGTGACTCGGAGAAACCCTGATTTGTCTGTCGCCTTGTCAATCATTCTGCGTCTAATAACAAGCCCCGTCTCATCCTGTCACGAGCTCCCCTGCTCTTCCGCGTTCATATCTGACCATAACAAACACAGAGAAACGTCTGTACCCACGAAATAACCAAATAATAAACACACGATTACGATAGTATATGGTTTGTATGTGATTTTCTTAAGATTTGGGGTATTTTCATAACAATAAAGAATGTGTACATCTGAAATGCTAATTTGTGCAGCGATATAAAAGGCTATAAATAGCATATTTTAACAACAGTAAACGACCAAATTCCACATGTGATCGCAAAAGGAAGTTATTACAAACACTCGATGGTGGTTTAAAGTGAGTTTTGAGTAAAAGTGTACTAATAATCTCATAAATTGTTTTATGTAGCTTGATGCTAATGTTAGCTCTAATGCAGCTGCAGAACGTGCAATTATGCTTCATGATGTATTTTGTCAATATAATTGACGTAAGGTCGCAGGAAAATGTTTTGTTGTATTTTCTTTGAAAGACTTTTGATAATAGGCGGGTAAATGTATATTGGGATCGAAGCGATGTGGCTTGGTAAACCTTGTAATGTCAGAATAAAGCCTATAAATGCTGAATAAAAACAAAAGAATAATGATAAAGGAATAATGAAGATTATGTCTCATACCAGGCGGATGTGTGAAAGGTTCGTCTAGTGAGAACAATAGCATCATGAATGGGGCAGTATGCCGGGCCAGACATGAGGCTACAGCACACAGGAGAGCTTACGGAGGGCCATAAACTTTTTTTATTAGCCTTTTATTAGCCTTCTCTAAAAACACACATGACATGGTCTCACAAAATGTTTCATATAATGCACAGTTTTAGAGATGATGTCCTCAGATTTGGCATGAAGCATTAGCAGACTTGTGGCTTTAGCTTCATTGTGTTTCTAAAAGCATTTACCACAGCAACATAATTTTTTATACATTTAAAAAATATACTTTTTAAATATTTTTATTTTTGTTTGCGCTTATATATCTCTATTATCATAACAGTCTGAGTAATTCTGATTCTTGAACAGTAAACTTTGAATTGTCAGCTTTGTGAACATATGTTGATTATGTATCTATTCAGAAAGACTCATGAGCAGCAACCTTTTTTTATTTTGGGTATGTCATTTGTGTCTCCATGCCGACAATGGGGGGTGACAGCAAAGGGGCTAAAACTAAAATTGTACAATAAATTGGCTGGTAAAACAAAACACATTTGAGTTTCCTGGAAAAAAAACCTACCTTAAAGGTCATATCCACTCAGCTAAAACAGGAAAATATTAAACAGGGAATGCCAAATAAGTTAGTAAATATAATCAATGAATGAGTACGTACAGTAAAAGTCTGTGATTGTAGATTTTTCCACAGTAGTGTGCAAAGTGCAAGTACTTTGCTACTTTGTGAGGGGCAATATGGTGTGATAAGTGCTGATGAAATGTTATTGATGTGGTGAGTACTGTGATAAAATGTAAGGTGTAATGTGTACAGTTATAAAATGTGAGGAATGATTTGATGATACGAGTACTGTGATAAAATGAGAGGAGAAGTGTAATGATGTAATGGGTGCTGTAATAAAATGTAAGGCGAAACGTGATGAGTACTGTGATTAAAATATTAGTATTGTGATGATTACTGTGATAAAATGTGAGGATCACTTTGATGATATGATGAGTACTGTGATAAAATGTGAGGAGTAGTGTGATATGATGGGTACTATGACAAAATGTGATAATTGTCCAGGTGATATGTGCAGCATTTGAGGTGAAATGTTCACTTTTTCATAAAAGCATGAAACTTGGTACATTTGTATAGTTTGTGGCCCTGAACATTTTCAGAAATGGAGCCATAGCAAAAACACCTTGTGGTAGCCATGGCAGCCATTTTACTTTCCGCCAAAACCAAATTATGTATTTTGTGTCATATCTCCTGAACCAAACATGTCTAAGATTATGTCTACCCCTATGTTTTGATGGTCAAGGAATACAATGATACCACATACAACAACATAAACTGTTCAGGTGAACAGTTAAGTGAAATCAGCAATGTGAGAATGAAATCACATTATCTGAGTATCACAGCATTTACAATGGTCCATATTATGGCTATACATTTTTTCTTTCTTTGATAATTAACTAATATTTTATTCAATAAAACAATAAAAGATTGTTTTCAAGAATGCAATCATATATTTCAGAGATATATATATTAAAAAATCATCTCAGGTAAGTGTATTTTTCTTTACCTCTCAGGCAGAGTCAGGTAGGCAGTAGTATGTTTCCAATACATTCTTTTTCTCTCTCAACAACGCTCTAACATCAAACGCAGATGGCAATGCAATCTTGCTAACCTGCGTTCTATG
Organism: Sinocyclocheilus rhinocerous; assembly: GCF_001515625.1. Taxonomy (NCBI): domain Eukaryota; kingdom Metazoa; phylum Chordata; class Actinopteri; order Cypriniformes; family Cyprinidae; genus Sinocyclocheilus; species Sinocyclocheilus rhinocerous. The sequence goes on from NW_015628351.1 coordinate 4,957,594, forward strand.
TGCGCCTCTTCTACTGCACCTCTCTCTTTTTCAGTGGGTCTCTGGAACTGTCAGTCAGCTGTCAACAAACAGACTTCATTCCGGCCATTGCTTCTTAGTCTACTCTTAGTATCTTGGACTTGACTGAGACCTTTTTTAGTTCAGAAGACACGGCAACCCCTTCTGTTCTCTCTAACAGCTTCCCTTTCTCTATTTATCGCCTTCCTGGTCAATTGGGCACCTTTATAGAGGAGCTGGATGGGCTGCTGTCCTAATTCTCTGGGGACGGCAGTCCACTTGTAGTCTGTAACAAAGTTCGTAGATCGGGAAGATGGAGGCGGGAACCGGCGAACATTTAAACATAACTTTAATAATAAAACATCGCGGTGCCATGTGATGGTACTGGACATCTTTGGTGGACGGCCCAAAGCTCCTCCGCCTCCTGGTGGACGGTGATGGCTCAAGTCCCCCGTTCCCTGCTCCTCCCCAAACATGGCGGACGGCAGCAGGCTCCGGCCTCTTGGCGAATGGCACCGAATCCTCCACTCCCTCTTGGACGGCAGCCACCCCTCCTCGACCCAGGAGCACGGCAGCGAGCCCTCCGTCCCACCTCGTCTTCCATCGCTCCAGCACCACTGCCTCGGGCAGCCACCGGCGGTCTCCGCTTCTTCTTGCTGCCCGATCTCCTCAGCACCGCGATCCCCCTCAGCAGCGAGGACTCTCTGACAGCGTGTCCCTCCTTCCTCCCAGGTTTCGGCACCAATGTAACAAAGTTCGTAGATTGGGAAGAAGGAAGCAGGAACCGGCGAACATTTAAACATAACTTTAATAATAAAATAAACACAAAACTGAAAATAGCGCGACAGCCCCTCACGGACGACTGCCGCACACAAACAAAACCAAAACAACATAAAATCCAGGCCTGGTCCTCTCTCATCCTCCACTGTCGTAGCTCCTCCTTTTATCCTTCCGGAGCTCCTCCGTGGGACTCGAGACCGATGTGTGGCACAGGTGTCCCTCATTATCTTTCACTCCACCGGCCTTGCTCCGCTCCCACGGCTCTCGGCCCCGGCCCACTCATCACATAGTCTTTGGTGACTTCAACATCCATCTGGAGAAGCCTTACACTGCAGACTTACACTCATTCACACACAAAATTGTATCACAGACAACATTTTGGAAAAACCTCTAGACATCTCTGATCATTTATTTATTACATTTAACCTACATCTTACTACCTGTGTGCCACTGATTCCTCTACCAGTTACTTTTAGGCTAAACCTACGCTCCTTTTCACCCTTACATCTTTCCAAATCATCAGTTCTCATTCTGCTGGATCTATCTGCCACTTTTGATACTGTAGATCATCAGATTCTCCTGTCTACCATCACTGGATCTGCACTCCACTGGTTTGAATCTTATCTCATAGGTAGGTCTTTCAGGGTTTCCTGGTGAGTAGAGGTATCCAAAGAACATCAGCTGGTCACTGGGGTTCTTCAGGGATCAGTTCTTGGACTCATCGTCTTCACCATATACACTACATCACTGGGACCCATACAAGCACATGGTTTCTCCTACCATTGCTATGCTGATGACTAGACAACTAGACAATCCAACAGTAGCTGCATCGATCTCAGGCTGCCTGGAGAACATCTCGGCATGGATGAAGGAACATCACATGCAGCTCAACCTGGCAAAGACTGAGCTTCTCATCTTCCCTGCCACTCCGACTGTACAGCATGATTTCACCATCCAGCTAGGTTAATCAAAAATTATTCTTTGATGACCAGCTGACCTTCAAGGACCACATTGTAAAGACAGCACGATCATGCAGGATTGCATTGCACAACATCAGGAGGATCAGGCCCTTCCAAACAGAGCATGCTGCATTTTTAGGCTGGACTATTGCAATGCTCTTCTGGCTAAACTTCCATCAAGCACACTCAAACCTCTACAAATGATTCAGAAAGCAGCAGCACAACTGGTCTTTACCGAGCCCATAAGGGCCCACTTCACACCTCTCTTTATCTCCCTGCACTGGTTACCGGTTGCGGCTAGCATCAAGTTAAAGACATTGATGCTTGCGTACAGAACAGCCACACGCTCAGCGCCTTCCTACTTCCACTCACTCTTACAAGTCTTACATCCCCTCCAGAAGCCTGGGATCTGTAAGTAATGGCGCTTTTCCACTGCATGGTACGCTCGGTACGGTTCACTTTTTGGGGGTTTTCCACTGGGTATTCCACCCGTTACATCAGATATTAGTGGTTCGCTTGCGTGTACACGCCAGCATTCAGGTCTCTGGCTTCCCCCTTGTGCACACTAACATAATGACAACACTGACCCTAGAGAGTGATTGTAAATTAAGTTGAATTAATACATGAAATATGTTTGAAATTTCAATCTGCATCTACTGCGATTTCATTGATATCCTTCTCGTAAAGTCAATGAATTCACCATTAACTGTTCACCTGATAGCGTTGCCGTCTGCGTTTGATGTTAGAGCATGGTTGAGAGAGAAGAAGAATGTATTGGAAACATACTACCGCCTACCTGACTCTGCCTGAGAGGTAAGGAAAAATACTCTTACTTGAGATGATTTTTTTATATATATCTCTGAAATATATGATTGTGTTCTTAAAAACAATCTTTTATTGTTTTATTGATAAAATATTAGTTAATTATCAAAGAAAGAAAAAATTAATAGCCATAATATGGACTATTGTAAATGCTGTGATACTGTGATACTCAGATACTGTGATTTCATTCTCACATTGCTGATTTCACCATTAACTCCATTAGATATAAAGACTGTAGCTGCATTATTTTTAAGAATGTTCTGTCACAGTGTAAAAAGCAAACAGCTGTGTCATGACCTTACATTATAAAATGGGTATTATGTCATGTAAATGACTTTTTCATTGAGATGTAATTATAACATTGGTAAGTGTTTAAAGGGGACCTTTACTGAAATACTGTAGTGAGACATTTTCACATTCCAACAATATTCAACTTCATTCTGTTCCAATACTCCTTGACCCGACTCCTGCTCTCACTGTCAAAGGCCTGAAAGAAAGAAAGAGAAAGAAAGAAAGAAAGAAGGTAGGAAGGAAAGAGAGAGAGAGAGAGAGAGAGAGAGAAAGAAAGAGAGAGAGGCAGAGGGTCTTTTGGGAGTCTAGTGACCAGAAGATAATGTGCAGATGCCAGGATTCCCATTTTTTCGTATTCTCATTATGTTCCTAATTAATTCCTAACTCATTATGCTCTCACCGACTAATTTGTACCCACAGCTGATTTGATTAAACCTGTCTCTATGCTAATGAGCATTTTTTTCACCATTTTACAGTTAGATTGGAGCATGCAGGGCTCGTCTCAAGTGTTTATGTGTGTGTCAAACAGCTCAAACACATTTAGTCTTGGATACACTACCCCAAGATGTTGTATTTGACTGTATTTGGCTCAGTCTGTTCTTTTTTTCCCCCTCTGTCTCCAAATCCCTCCCTCTCTTCCTCCGTCTGATAACGCTGACTTGTGAGGACAAATGTGTGCGGTTCATCAGCAGAGGTTGAGATTTAACAAATGAAAAAAAAATCTGATGAATAAAATCTAAACACGAACCATGGTGGAAAAAATCCAATTAAAACTTCATTTGATGTTCCAAAAACCAGCAGGAAAAAAAGGAATTTCATTTAAATATTTCAGTGATAACTGAGAGAGGGAAGTACAACATCAGCCCTGCTTCTTACTGTCTTGAAGATTTAAAGATTGTTTCAAAGCTTTCTTCAAGTGCAAAACGTTGTGGAGTCTAACAGCCAAAGTTTTAATGCAGGACAAAAACCATACACTTCCACACTTAAAGATCCGATCTTTTAGTTGAATGGGTTTAGCGCCGCTGTGTATGAGTGCGTCTACTCAAGCGTACGCTAGTTGGCAATTTTCAGGCTTTCCATATATGGTTGTTTGACCTACATATTCAGATCAGATACACACACAGGCACAGATACAAATGCGCACACAGGAGAGCAACTGTCCTTTCAAATTATGCTCTTAAGTTAACTCATATGTTAGTGTGCGCTTGCACGCCGGTTTCTCATGAGGTTTAGGTGGGTTAATGGTGCATTTAACACATTCTTTTCTGCATGCTTCAACATTCCCAGCGTAAATATTTGATGAAAACCCTTTAGATGTAAGTGATGTTTAATTAATAGTTATTGGCAAAACAGAGATTTTTGAACATCTCATAGAGCTGGCCCTTAACTTTTTAGTTTCTGATAATATTGATGTTCTGGGTGTTTGCTGATGAGCAAGAATTCTTTAAATATGCTGTCCGATCTCACAGACGAACGCGCTCATACACAACTCGTCTGTTGTAGAATAATAATCAAGGCTTTTGTGCAACTTCAAACACAAACAATATCCCTCGTCTCTCATCTGCTAGAGAACATTTGCAAAGTCATCTCACTGTTTTGATGATGATTAGTTTGATGATGATTAGTGTGCAGTGGCATAGGCTATACATAGGGGGATCAGACGTTCCGTTTTTCCCGGGACAGTCCCGTATTTCAGCTCTTTTTTTTAGTGTCCCGACTTATTTAGAAAAAATCATGTTTTGTCCCGTATTTCAAAAATTCGTTATGACTGGGTGATCAGAGCGAGTAGTAGAAGTGTTCTGTCACGCGAGAACAGACTAATCAAAGGTAACTAAGCTTGTCGTAGGACAAAATTACCACCCAATCACAATTCGTTATAGATTAACTTGTATGGCGTTATTTTACTGACAAATGTCGTGAGCAACACGACAATTAACAAACTGGTTATTGTAGCTACTTTGTTTTACTATATCTCTTTTATCTTTGTATTTTGATCTTTTCTGCAAATGCACATATGCACCTCTTTGTAAAGTAGGCTACTTTGTATACACTGTTTTAAAAGGTACTATATAAATAAAGCTTTAACCAATCAGACCTCCACAACTGACCGATGAAAATACTACGTGAAATCTAATTGGCTGAGTGAACTGAACCTGGAATTCTTTTGACAATCAAAGATGGATCTTTAATTTCTTTCCAGTTTAATAATATGTTGCAATGTTAATGAAATGTAGCCTTTAGAAATGGCTAGGAATTGGGTGCTTGGATGATTTGTACATATAACCTCTGTCCAACTGGTTGGTCTCTGAGCAATTTATCTAAAAACAACATATTATAGCCTATGGCCCTAAAGACTTTATATAAAACATCAATGTTATGTCATAATATGTCAGACAGATACCTCAACTGAATTTAAAATCATTGCAATAAATTCTCAGTTGGTATGATGGCAATAATAAGTAACAACTCCTCAAATCAACATCAAATGTAAAAATATATGTAAATGATGCAAGATAATACAATAAATGTTCTAATAGCATTGCTGTTTGGCCATTTATTGGGAGTTTTTTTTTGTTTTTTTGAAATCCATTGTTTTCAGTTCTGATTTTTTTTAAAGATTTTTTTTAAATGAAAATCCACTTAATATTAGCTATACATTCAATGGCACTCTTCTCTAAAACAGTGAATATACAGTTATATGACAGTTACATGTAATTACATTGTCTGCAACTGCAACTTGCAGTAAGTGAAGGTGGGACAGGCGGAATCACGCTGAATGACACACAACAGAAACGCTCTCTCGGCCACGCGCCCGCGCGATCCCAGTTCTGCGATCAGTTCTCCTTGCGGCTTAATTGTCAAATACACACACACAGCTGTCAAAATGTCCATCGTGTGGAGTATCTCAAATTATTTTTTTATACACCAGATCACATAAAAGAAGGTGCAAGAAGTGTGTGTTTTTTGATGTGTGTTTTCTAAGAAGAGAGAGAGAGTGTGTTTGATGGAATGATGCAGTGGCATTCCTTGGGAAAAACAACCACAGCCCTTCTTTCCAAAGGGAACGAGCTGAGAGAAGGAATGGAGTGAGTGAAGGAGAGTGAGGGTCCTAAATGAATAAATAAAAGCCATAACCACCCTCTAGTGCTGAACAGGAGCACTTAAAGCATTTTAACAAGAGGGTCACTTCATTAAATATTGACCTCCTGTCTAAAAACTCTCTGCAGGAACACTCACTTTGACTAGAGGACAGAGAGAGACGAGGAGAGAAATAGAAAGTAAAGAGAGTAGAGAACAGAAGCTAAAGTTAAAAACAGAGCGATGGTAGCCAGGATGAAAAAATTCAGTCATCATATAGAGAGACAGACAGACACACACACACACGCTCGCATACTATACAGTCATTCTCTGTGTAATATTATTATTATTATTATGCAGAATAATAACTTTACATTAAAAAATCTATGTACATTTCTTTCATTAATATATATTATATAATTAAGCCTAAGTTTATACACTTCTGTCGTAGTATTTTGAAACTGTTTGAATGAGTATCATCAATCTAAGATTTATTTTAATCTTCATATAGTATAATATATTTTCACATTTACAGTGACTGATAACACATGTATTAAATAATCTAACTAAAACTAGTGAATGAATAAATTGAGATTATAAGATGGTTTTAAATCATTTTCAGCATCATCTTTTGAATTGCCACCACAATTCCTAATAAATCTTGCCACTATTAACTATATTTTGGCTATTAACAAATTAAGGTGAAATTTGGCAAGAGGGGGCATTAAGGAGGAAGACTGAATTTTACATTCATTATACATTTTTATAAACGCAAGAGCATCTTAGCAAGACATCAATAAACAAAAAAAATTACCTCTATTTTTCTGTCAGGACAGTAGTAATATTTCTTTAAAAATATGTATTGATATTTCTGTCTTTTCTATATTTAATTATAAATATAGAAAAAAATCTAAAATATAGAATTTTTATATAGAAAAAGTATAAAATTTGATGGCCTGAGAACAGTTTCGTAATGGTTTTGTAGTAAGTGATAATTTTGGTTAAACACAAATAAAATAAATGGAAAGATACATTCATGTTAAACACATTCGAGTGATAATCCGATTCATTTGAGAATTATAAATGTTGCTAGTTAGCTTTTATTTATATAATCTATAGTATGTCAATTTAATATGCCTAATATAATTAGAATATATTTCCTCAGATATGTTATGCATAGTAATGCATGCCTACAGAATAATGTACAAAATGTCAGTTTACCCTTTCCTCATCATTACCCGAAGTGCTTGTTCGAATATGTTTGTTTTTGCTCCAGTAGATTTTGGAATGAATTCAGTGTGACCTCTCTGGCCTCTCTGACCTATTATCTCCATGGTGACCGTCCCATAGCGACCAGCCTCATCAATCAGACACAGCGACAGCTCATCTGTCCCCTGCACCGCACACACCAGGGCCTCCAGCCAGATGTTTGCGCGACAGGAGAAATGGCTCCTCCAATCAATGAAGCTGCTCTGTACGGTATAAGGAATAGGAGCTGACACAGTCGTAATGGTGTTCAAGGGCTCAGTGCAAGCAAAATTATGTTGCTTTTTGTTTTTCCATATTCAGATTATTTGTGCATTTCAATCACAAATGCCACGCAGGTTGACTGATTATGGTTTAGCAAGATGAAAAACTACACCTACAATTTATATGGGCAGAAATTGCTCCTTCGAATGAAACCCTCACATTTGACAAACATTTCAATTACAGCTCTGACATCATTCACAAAACCATTTTACTTCAGCTTTGTTTATTTCCATTCTTTCAGACATCTAAAAACGTGAAATAAAAGAGGAGCGATTTGGAAAAAGTGACTAATTCCTTTTGTTTTCGAACAAATTGTGAATTTCATCAGGGCTGATCTCGACCCGCTGTGGTTTTCCGCAGTCTCGGGATGGGAGAGGAGCAGAGCGCTGCTCCTTTAAGAGGTTTGAATTTGACTTTAAAGTGGGTCACAGTAAAAATATCTTCAACAATTATTCATGCAGCCCTCCCTCTCTTTCTATACCTCCTCTGCTCCTCTCTAAAATCTGCATGGTGCTGCAGTGCTGGAGTTGAGAAGCAGGAGAGATGACTCTTTTGTTTTGTCACAGGCAGATCTGATGAAATGTTGGTGTAACAAACGATTTCTTTTGCAGTAAACGTCTGCACTCAGCCTGCGATTACCATCTTGCCCACGTCCCGCCTTCTGTGCTAGCAGTTGTTGTTTTTATTATTGACTGTTTTGATGCTGAGATGGTAATAGTGTGTTCTGTCCACACTGGGCACAGCGTGGAGATCCCGCGATTGATATGCCCCTCAGCCAATTGTGTACCTTGTTTGTGACACGTTCAGGTGGACAGACACAGCGACAGCTCATCTGTCCCCTGCACCGCACACACCAGGGCCTCCAGCCAGATGTTTGTGCGACAGGAGAAATGGCTCCTCCAATCAATGAAGCTGCTCTGTACGGTATAAGGAATAGGAGCTGACACAGTCGTAATGGTGTTCAAGGGCTCAGTGCAAGCAAAATTATGTTGCTTTTTGTTTTTCCATATTCAGATTATTTGTGCATTTCAATCACAAATGCCACGCAGGTTGACTGATTATGGTTTAGCAAGATGAAAAACTACACCTACAATTTATATGGGCAGAAATTGCTCCTTCGAATGAAACCCTCACATTTGACAAACATTTCAATTACAGCTCTGACATCATTCACAAAACCATTTTACTTCAGCTTTGTTTATTTCCATTCTTTCAGACATCTAAAAACGTGAAATAAAAGAGGAGCGATTTGGAAAAAGTGACTAATTCCTTTTGTTTTCGAACAAATTGTGAATTTCATCAGGGCTGATCTCGACCCGCTGTGGTTTTCCGCAGTCTCGGGATGGGAGAGGAGCAGAGCGCTGCTCCTTTAAGAGGTTTGAATTTGACTTTAAAGTGGGTCACAGTAAAAATATCTTCAACAATTATTCATGCAGCCCTCCCTCTCTTTCTATACCTCCTCTGCTCCTCTCTAAAATCTGCATGGTGCTGCAGTGCTGGAGTTGAGAAGCAGGAGAGATGACTCTTTTGTTTTGTCACAGGCAGATCTGATGAAATGTTGGTGTAACAAACGATTTCTTTTGCAGTAAACGTCTGCACTCAGCCTGCGATTACCATCTTGCCCACGTCCCGCCTTCTGTGCTAGCAGTTGTTGTTTTTATTATTGACTGTTTTGATGCTGAGACGGTAATAGTGTGTTCTGTCCAGCGTGGAGATCCCGTGATTGACGTGCCCCTTGGCCAATTGCGTCCCTTGTTTGTGACACGTTCAGGTGGATGGCGTGGAGCATGCTCAGTCTGTTTCGAGAGCGGCTAAGCAGTGCAGGAGTGAATGGTACAGCACTGCAGCATATGGGAGTCTGTCTCTCTGCTCCCTGTAGGTTTAAACTGAACATCTTCAAATTAGTCAGAGAGAGATCAAAGCAGCCCTCGCCATCCTCATCGAGAGGAAGGCTTTGAACTTCCTCCTCCCTCTCCTGTGAGTGAGTGAGTGAGTGAGTGTGTGTGCGTGCGTGTGTGTGTGTGTGTGTGTGTGTGCGTGAGAGGGAAAGAGAGCGAGAGAGAAGGGATGAGATGGGGTGGTGTGCTGGTATGGAAATGAGTGAAATCTCATGAGTGTGTTTCTGAGAGAGAAGAGAGTTTCTTTTTGATCACGTGTGTGT
>NW_015628351.1:4967427-4996301 GCF_001515625.1 Sinocyclocheilus rhinocerous
TGTGTGTGTGTGTGTGAGTGTGTGTGTGTGTGTGTGTGTGTGTGTGTGTGTGTTCATGTTCATTCATGTCATTCACTTGCACAGATTTTATTCCTTGGAATTCATTAATTACTTGGTTCGTTTAGTTATGATTTCAGCATTTAAATACTTTATTAGCTCATGTTGTAATCAGAAACTGTCCACTACATCTGCCCTAAATACAGTATCATACTTATATTATTCTCTGAATTAAATTGCTTAATTCAGATAAATGTATAAATGTAAATATATTATATATTTACATTTACAATATATTATATTCAATTATTATATAGGGGGCCTTTGAATAGTATGTTGGACAGTACTATAATATATTCTAGGAATGTTGATATAGGTAAATTAATTAACCACATTAATTTTGTGATTGCAGAAGTGTCAAGAACTATGTTTTTAAAGTTTTTTTTTTCTTCCAGATTTCAGTTTACATTATAATTAGATATATTAGAATTATTTATTAGGTGTTAGATGTGCATTAATTTTATTAATGTTAATTATATTAGTAAATATAGTATATTTTGATATATTCTTATATATTAGAATTTTAAGTCAATCCTGGCCCCCTGGCTGTAGATGGCTTTTTTTCTACATAAGTCATTTTTAATAACAAAAAAAAACTGATAATATTTTTTTTAATTTTTTTAAAATTTATTTTTAAACATTGTCATAAATGCACTGTATACTAAAATAAATCAAAATAAACTCAAAAAATACAATGAATTAAAAAAACTGAAATCTTAAAATGAAGACTTAATTATAAAATCAAATCAATAAGAAAAAGAAAATCTGTAAATAATGTGCAAGATAGATGTTTTGTTAGAATATTTTTTAATAAATGGCTGATCTCGATGTTAGGTAATGTTTGTACGGTCTACCATTTTGCTGTAATCACTATGAAAGATTCTGAGGTTGTCGGGATTTTTCCACGCTCTTGTGTTTTCATCAAATTTAAAAATAAAGTAAAAATTAACAAAACTTCATATGAGCTACACATTCATATTCTGCCTGCCTCTGAGACAGATATTTGACATCTACAGGTCACGAAGAGGCTCATAACAAGAAAGGCCTCGAATACCATGAAATACAGTGAATATATATTTATAGCGAGTATATTCGCCCATATAGGTGTATTCGCACCTTCATTGTTCTCATTCTCATCTGAGGTTTTTGCTCCTTTTTTTGCCGTATTTGCCCTGAGCCCTGATTCATTTCTGACCCTGGCTCACTGTTGCAGTTCCACATTAGACACATAATCACATTATGCAGCTTATTGTATTTTCGTGTTTATGTGAAATTGCAAACTGCAGTGAGAAGCTTCGCTCTAATGACAGAAATTATAATTCCGATGAGAATTCACACGAGGGAGATTGTACGGCTAATGGAGGCCTTATAATGATCCGAGAGGTTCAAAGAGAGATGAGTAACAAGCTCACACCAACCATCAAGTCATTCGATTTTATCGAATGTGATGTTTTACATCCTTGAAGCATTTCCGCACTTTCTTAAGCATCTCTCGCCTCCTTCAGTCTACACCTGTCTCGTCGATCTGTTTAACAGATGGCGATTATCTCAGTGTGTTAATTTAGTCACTCATTTAATCCAAACTTCTATTACCCTCCCAGTCCTCCTGTCACCTGCACCTCAATCCAACAGTGCACCTTGGGTCCTTTAAATATACACATATCTTTAAAAACTAGACTATTTGTACTGAAACCAATTAAACTGTCTCAGTATAGTGGCACAAAGATAATTTGAGATCTAACAATGCCTCCACTGACTCATTTCCTGAGAGTCTGGCTTGTTAGTGCAGCTCTTGGCAGCTGCTGCCCCCTTGAGGTCTCTGGACGGCACTGTTGGATCTCAGTGGGATTCACAGACCTCAAGTGGCATGTCACCTTGGAGTAGTCTAGCCTGCGGTTGCTGTGGCAACAGGGAGCAGCCGATCAATTGCACCGCAAACGTGCCAGTACACAACCGAGTTATGCTTTGTTTTGTACCGCTAAGTATATTTTCCTCTACGGAGGTCGTCGTCTTTACAACCTGTGTAAAAAATGGCTTTTACTTTTGCTCAGGCCACTCATTTTCAAGACGAACGGCCCCTTTATCTCTTTATGTTCACAGTGGAAGAGCGGAACATTATTTAGCGTTTGTTAGTCTCCACTAGCACAGCTATAACTGTGACTTGACACTTTGATCATGTGACCTATACTGTAAGAATGTCCCTTTAAAAGAATTATGTTATCTAAAACATAATTCTTTTAAAGAAAAAAAATCTACAAATGTTATCATCATACATGCTTAAAAATAGAGGTTCTTTATTGGCATTGATGGATTCATAAAGAAATGATGATTCACTGAAATGTTTTCTCACCTTCAAGCCATCCAAGGTGTAGATGAGTTTGTTTCTTCATCGGAACAGATTTGGATAAATTTAGCATTAGCAGATTTAGCAAATTTAGCACTTGTTCACCAATGGATCCTCTGCAGTGAATGGGTGCCGTCAGAATGAGAGTCCAAACAGCTGATAAAAATATCACAATAATCCATAAGTAATCCACACGACTGCAGTCCATCAATTAACATTTTGTATAGTGAAACACACGACTGCAGTCCATCAATTAACATCTTGTATAGTGAAAAGCTGCATGACTGTAATAAATACATAATTAAAACTTTTTACCCTACAAAAAGTAGGGTTTGCACGGGGTAAGAGTTGGAATGATGTTATTCTACATATATCTATTTTAATATGCATAATATATCATAACATATTTTCTCAGATATGTTATGCAACAGTGTCTACAGAATAAGCTACAGAATGTCTATGTTTACTCTTTCCTCATCATTACCCAAATTGCTTTTCCTGAATTTGAGCAAATTTCCAAAAATTGCTCTCTGAATATGTTTCTTCAGTAGATTTTGGAATAAATTCAGTGTAACCTCTCTGGCCTTTTTTGGCCTATTTTCTCAATGTTGTATAAAAAGGTCCTCTGCAGTGAATGGGTGCCGTCAGAATGAGAGTTCAAACAGCTAATAAAAACAACACAGTAATCCACACCGCTCCAGTCCATCAGTTAATGTCTTGTGAAGCAAAAAGCCGCATGATTGTAATACACAATTAGGACATTTTTAACTTCAAACCATTGCTTCTGGCTAAAATTCATGTCTATAATCCATATTGACACTTTCTCTAGTGAAAAAGTCTGAATCAGGAGAGAAATATGCACAGATCAAGCACCGTTTACAAGCAAAAACAGTCCAAAACTGTTCTAAACAAATATGTCAGTGGATTTTGATGTGAGAGGACAACAAGGGATGGACGTTTCGCTGAAAGAAGTATTATTATGGATTGTGGACTTGTTAAAACACCTTAATGATGGACTTGTTTGTTACAAACACGCAGCTTTTCACTTCAAAAGATGTTAACTGATGGACTGGATTACTAATAGATTATTTTGATGTTTTTATCAGCTGTTTTGGACTCTAATTCTGACGGCACCCATTCACTGCAGAGGATCCATTGGTGAGCAAATGATGTAATGCTAAATTTCTACATCTACTTCTTGGATGGCCTGAGGGTGAGTAAATTTTCAGCAAATTTTCATTTTGGTGAATTTGAAGTGCTCATTATAGTGGCATTTTTATTTTATTTTATTTATTTATTTTGAAGAACTGCTCATTAAAAAATTTTATAATGAACCCAGAATGGTTCTTCTATATGGCATCACTGTAAAACCCCCTTTTTGAAACCTTTATTTTTAAGAGTCTAATACTCCCATTATAGCCAAAGGTCGTTTTCTTTATTGCTTCTGTTCTTTGTGCTGGCACTTGTCATGTATGAATGATGGAATTAAAGCTGTTAAAATCTGATCTAAATTGTAAGATCGTTTTGTCAGACTTGTTCGTCTGTGCACCAGTAGTCACCTAGCAACAACCAAATAAAAGTGCCAGCATTCTGTTGTCTGTGCCGTGCGTGGTTTCTTGCATTACTGAGCTGAAATGTCCTCTCACGCACATAAACGTGTTTGCCATCATTATAGAAGTGTATACGGAAGGTCAGTGGCTATTATATGGCTGAGAGATTATATTCCATTTGATTTTCTACTCTCAGGCCATTACTACACAATCTTTATCATGCTCTGTGGTCGTGATGTTCAAAGCGAGTGGGTTTGTGCAGCTTTTGTTATCTCTTCTGGCCCTTTGGAATCACACTTAGATATAACATCATACCCAAAATGACTACACATGATGACTACTTTCTGATGTGGAAAATGGTTTGAAAACACAGATAAAAATGGGAATACTCTGAAATGTGCCACTTCTCTCACAATAGCCAAGGAGCCCTATAATTTCATGGCGTGTTAGGACAGAGGCAGGAGACGTCTCTGGCGGGTGTTTGGCTGGAGGGTGATCTAAATTGTAAGATCGTTTTGTCAGTCTTGTTCGTCTGTGCACCAGTAGTCACCTAGCAACAACCAAATAAAAGTGCGAGCATTCTGTTGTCTGTGCCGTGCGTGGTTTCTTGCATTACTGAGCTGAAATGTCCTCTCACGCACATAAGCGTGTTTGCCATCATTATAGAAATGTATACGGAAGGTCAGTGGCTATTATATGGCTGAGAGATTATATTCCATTTGATTTTCTACTCTCAGGCCATTACTACACAATCTTTATCATGCTCTGTGGTCGTGATGTTCAAAGCGAGTGGGTTTGTGCAGCTTTTGTTATCTCTTCTGGCCCTTTGGAATCACACTTAGATATAACATCATACCCAAAATGACTACACATGATGACTACTTTCTGATGTGGAAAATGGTTTGAAAACACAGATAAAAGTGGCAATACTCTGAGCTGTTAAAATCTGATCTAAATTGTAAGATCGTTTTGTCAGTCTTGTTCGTCTGTGCACCAGTAGTCACCTAGCAACAACCAAATAAAAGTGCGAGCATTCTGTTGTCTGTGCCGTGCGTGGTTTCTTGCATTACTGAGCTGAAATGTCCTCTCACGCACATAAACGTGTTTGCCATCATTATAGAAGTGTATACGGAAGGTCAGTGGCTATTATATGGCTGAGAGATTATATTCCATTTGATTTTCTACTCTCAGGCCATTACTACACAATCTTTATCATGCTCTGTGGTCGTGATGTTCAAAGCGAGTGGGTTTGTGCAGCTTTTGTTATCTCTTCTGGCCCTTTGGAATCACACTTAGATATAACATCATACCCAAAATGACTACACATGATGACTACTTTCTGATGTGGAAAATGGTTTGAAAACACAGATAAAAATGGGAATACTCTGAAATGTGCCACTTCTCTCACAATAGCCAAGGAGCCCTATAATTTCATGGCGTGTTAGGACAGAGGCAGGAGACGTCTCTGGCGGGTGTTTGGCTGGAGGGCCTCGGAGCCTGATATCACACGCTGAATGATAACTCTCAGAGAACTGCTTGCCTCTGCTCCAAAAAAAAAAAAAAAAAAACCTCCCGCTGATCTCACGCTGCTGCCGCCCCGGCAAAGGGAATAGCCTGGAACAAGAGAAATAAAAGAGGTCAGTCTCTTCGTTTGTCCAGCCATCCATCCGTCTGTTTATCTGTCTTTTCAAAGCACTATGCACAACTGCTGTGTGTGCTATGCAGAAACATCAAACAATCTTAACAATATATAAAATCATGTTTATTTACACACATTTCCTCCCCAGGTAGGTATACTTTTGCATTTTTTGTATATTCCACATCTTCGATGCAGTATGCACATGTAGACGGTCTGTGCATGTTGGGATTTTGTTGCAATTACTATTATTTATATTTTAATGCCACTGTTCTTTGTAGTGTGAGGATGCAGTGTTTGCATTTTGCATAGCGCTATAGTGTTTTCACAATACAACCCAGAATTGTTTTACGGCAGCGCCCCCTTGTGTATTTTATGAGCAAGCACAGATTGTCCTCTATAGATATGCTGTGTAGTTGTTTGGTTTGGTTTATAATTTAAGAAAAATGCTTTCATAGCAAACCTGAAATATATCAGCAGAGAAAATCTTCTACCGCCATCAGCAGTAGTAGCTCGTGTTTTAGATCCTCAGTCAGGGACAAAACTTTAGTATTTTATAATTATTTTGTTAACTGAAATAACATATTATTTCTACTCATTGCCAAGGCAACGTTTTTATTTAGTTTAACTTGATGTACTAAAATAACTAAAACGGAAACTGAAATAAAAATAAATGAAAACTATATATATATATATACAGTATTTTTTTAAAAATCTAATAAAAACAATGAAATTACTAAATCTTTAAAAAAAAATTCAAAATATTACTAAAAACTATAATATTCTCAGTGATCCTAAAATAACACTGATTAGGAATACAAAGGCAGTTCTTTAACCACTTTAAATGTATATATTCTTCAGCATTACGTTTTAAATATCAAATGGTGTTACTTAAGATTTGAAGCTTTAGTAATAACATTTAAGAGTATTAGCAACATTTTTATTGACTTATTTTATTGGTGTTAGTTGACCGTATTTATTATTCGTAATCATCCGTTAGTTTGGCTATGCGAATATTTTGCCTGGTTTTGGCATTGTACTTTTCTTAAATGAACACTAGATGGCGGTGCATCATCATTGCATTAGGTCTGTGTTATTGCGCGGTCCATTTCTTCGTTTGTTGACTGTTCAGAAAGAGTTTAACAAGTCTTGAGTGATGGTTGCAACTTGTTTAATAGTTTTAAATAAATGTTTTTGTTTCTGTAACATAATAAGAACTGTTTTCCAGGACGACTAAATTGTTCTGTGTTATTAACTACTAGGCCACTTCTTCCATAAAGAATCAACGTTGCGTTTTTACCAACCCGCAAATACTCAGGAAAATGTCCCCATCTTCACATTTATTGTAGGTAAAGCGGCCTTGGACTTTGGCTGGAGGTGTTGAAGCTCACTTTTGGGCCTCATCCAGACGATGCGATTAATCCCTCACAGCACGTGCTCTCTCCCCCATTCACTTCCTCCGTGTCCAACAAGAGACAGGCGTCAGGTCACATATACAACAAACTGAAGTTAGCCTGCATGGTAAAAAGAAAAATACTTAAGTGTCAATTTAGAGAAAATGTCGCCAAATTTAGTAATGGCTTCAATTTTTGGCCAACCGGAACTTCCTCGATAATTTCCTATAGGTTTCTAACACAGTTTATGAGTAAAATGAGGTCTGTGGGAAAAAAAAAAAAATATATATATATATATATATAAATAAAGGAGACTTAAAGATCAGTTCTACAGTACAAACTAAGGGCTAACATTGAAGAACTGTGAATTCTCAAGCAGGTTCAGTCAGATGGTTGTAGTCATTTGCTGCAACTAGTCTTTAGCTTTAAAGTCATACATACATGGTTTGACTGTTTGTTATTTGTGTCTTCTAGTATCACAGATCTTAGTTTATTTAGCCTATTTACTTACTCTTAAGGCCAAACCACCATTTCATAGAAAATTTATGAGGGAACCCCTTGCTGCTAATTTTGCTCCAGTTTTGGGACTACAAACTGAACCTCTCTGTAGTTTTTATTGGACAACTTTTTATGCACGGTTCAATAATAATAAATGAATTCAGTTGATGTGAATTTATCACTTAGGAGATGTTCTAAATTTGTTAACCGATTAGTTCACAAGGCTGCAAGTGGCAGAATAAATGTACGCTATGCATTAAGTTGTTTTGATCGTTAGTTAGCCTAACTAAAAAGAAACATTTCGTTACAGCAATACTGCGTTAATTCGGTGTAACTGATTGGAATATTACAGAATGTTAGGTGCAATGGCTGTTCACTACAATGTGCCGGCCATAAATTGCATTATGCCATCATTTGTTCAGCAGTTATCATTGCTATAGTTGAATTTAGGAGCATGCCAGTTTCTAATCTTCTTAATTAAAACGCCCTCCTGATTGGACAGAGTGATAATCCCGCGGGGCCTCGCGCTCTTACTCACTAGCGAGTAGGACTGCGCGCGATTCTCAATCTGCCCAGGGCGAGGGCAAGACGCACTGCAAGAACGCGCGCGAGTTCAGACGACGCGTCTAAAGTGCACGCAACATCGCTGTCTGCGCGGAAGAACGTGATAGGGGAAGAACGATCTCTATCAAAAAGTGTCTTCATTTTCAACAGCCCTTTGGAGAACGCCAACGAAAGAAAAGAAAGAAGACAGCGCGAGGAAGCTTTCAAGAGCGCGCGCCAAAGTTTTCCATCCACTCCGTTTTTTGTTTTAGTTTTATTTCGTTTCTCCAAAATGAATGCCGGCGAAGAAAACTTGCTGAAATCGATCAGCAACGACACCCTGCTGGACCTGACACAGCGCTACGGACAGTCAGCCTTCGGCTTCGGCGCTGGCCATGGTGCTGGGAGTCCTCGCCGCTTCTCCCTCACACCTGCCGCGGATTTCCTCTCCGGTCAAACGGGAAAGTCGAACGAAAGCGGCGGAGAGCAAACCAGCGATGAAGACGACGGCTTCGACCACCTCGAGTCTAACGCCAACGAAAGAAAAGAAAGAAGACAGCGCGAGGAAGCTGTCAAGAGCGCGCGCCAAAGTTTTCCATCCACTCCGTTTTTTGTTTTAGTTTTATTTCGTTTCTCCAAAATGAATGCCGGCGAAGAAAACTTGCTGAAATCGATCAGCAACGACACCCTGCTGGACCTGACACAGCGCTACGGACAGTCAGCCTTCGGCTTCGGCGCTGGCCATGGTGCTGGGAGTCCTCGCCGCTTCTCCCTCACACCTGCCGCGGATTTCCTCTCCGGTCAAACGGGAAAGTCGAACGAAAGCGGCGGAGAGCAAACCAGCGATGAAGACGACGGCTTCGACCACCTCGAGTCTCGTAAGAGAGGCGCGGGTTTCGACGAAGAGAAGCATCCGAGCGCGCTCTCCAAGAAGCCGAAGGAGCAGAGATCTCTCCGGCTGAGCATCAACGCGCGCGAGCGGAGACGCATGCACGACCTGAACGACGCGCTGGACGGCCTGAGGTCTGTGATCCCCTACGCGCACAGTCCGTCTGTGAGAAAACTATCTAAAATCGCAACTTTGCTTCTTGCAAAAAACTACATCCTAATGCAGGCGCAGGCGCTGGAGGAAATGCGCCGGCTGGTGGCTTATCTGAACCAAGGACAGACTATAACTTCGCCGATTCCCACCGCGCTCGCGCCTTTCGGACAGGCGGCCGTGTATCCGTTTTCGAGCACGGCGCTGGCCACCTGCGCGGAGAAATGTAGCTCGTTCACCGGGACCCCGTCCAACCTGTTCAAACACTGCAACGACAAGCCTTGACTTCCACGCGCTGAACTCTTCCTGCTTCATCCTTATGTTGCTCTGAATTCGCGTTGTTTTGTTGGGAACGGGCTTAGGTCAGATTCAAAACCCCTGCTGTGTGTCTAAGTAACTACGATGATTTATTAGATAATACAACAAATAATGTTAACCGAGGGACACGGTATTTCTGGAGCAAGCTTTAAACCCCTCAATTTTTAAAAGCCTTTTCCCTTTTATCCCAAGTGATGGATTGAAAATGATTAGTATTTGTGTGAAAAACGAACAAACAAACAATAAATTCTATGTTCACAGCTTGCGGAGGACTTATTTTCCAGTTCAAACATTTTCTCTTTCGGTTTCAGCGTTGCTGGTGAACTATGCAATTTACTGCAATTGCCCACAAACAGTAATTTCTTAAAAACCTGAGTCAGAAATGAATAAACGGAAGCTGAGCTGTCTCACCTCCATCGGTGTATTAGGAAACACGGTGTAACATTCTCAAATGTTTGGCCTAAAAATATTTTGTTTTTGTTATTGCACAATTCACTTGATTGTATTGTACAACTGAAGAATAGTACTTGATCAAGCCTACAAAGTATTTGATCTTGTTGCGACATGAGTTTCATACTGTATATTGTTTATATGTCTTTATAATTAAAACATATATCTACGACCATCTCTGTTGTTTTCTCCCAAACATACAGTATGCTCACATTAGTCATTCAATTTCTTTTTAAACTGTTTTAAAGAAATGAAGAATCTTTGCTGGAGGAAAACGTGTAGTGTTTGAAAGTTTTTTGTTTTTGCTTTTGTTTTTACAAATAATGCGAGCTTTGACATGAACAAACTTTGGATTCTGGTTTATTCATAGACCTAATGTGTACTGCAGACAGGTCAGTTTTTTACTGCTTTTGTTTCATATATCACATGCAATGTCATTTTGCAAATCATTTAATAACCATTAAAGGATTTAAAATAACTGCTGTATTGATGGTCAAAAATAAAAGCTTCAGTGGTTGCTATTGTTGTTAGTAAACAGGGCCTAGCACCTGTACATGCCAACACGAGTGTCTCTGCCACACTTCTATGTATTGAAGGCTTGTGTCACGATTCTGACGTGTATTGGATTTATAATCTCTTAAGTGAGACTGGTCTCTGGTCTTCACTGGTAAGATGCGTCCTGCTGCTGTTGTGCAGGGGCCGGAAACGCCCCGGGGCCGAGGGGACCTGTCCTTGAGTATTTGTGTGATTGTGAATCTGCAGTGTTCTGTACCCTATCCCTTCCACTTATTAACACGATTTCAGCTCCTGTCTTCCACAGCCTGCTAATGCATGAGCGCAGCAAAGGCACGCTCTTTGACTAAACCTTTTGTCAGTGATATAACATTGAATCGATATATCACTTTGTTTTAGACTGTTCTTCTTGATGCTTTAGCCTCGGATAATTTAGTTTTTAATCGTTTTACAGATGTATTGCGCAGACAGAGGAGCCAAATAAACACCATAACGCGTTTAAAATAATTGTGAGAATTAAATTATTTCCTTAATACATTTAAGATTATATATTTTAAGTTATTAATTTGATGTAGGCCTGTATTCTAATTTTGACCTGTTTTGAAAAAAAAAAAAAATCGATTCCTGAGTAACTGCATGATAAAGGTGCCTTTCATTTCCCCAATAAACATAAACAGTGCCGTTAACTAAGAAAAGCTGACGTTGACTGTGTTATTATGGGTATTTTTATGACACATCAACAGTCTAACTTAATTTTATTTAATTTTATTTCACCATCAGGATAGATTTTTAGGATAGAACTTCTCCTTGCTGTATTATCAAATGTACACATTTTCTTTAGAAAACACTTTGGCCTATTAGCACAAGGCTAGTATGGCTCAGTCCCGTTACTTTTGAAAGGAACTGCTATTCCAACATGTATTAAAATATTTGCCTTTAGCTTAATATGGCACAATGCAGTTTATTAACACTTGTTAAACTGCATAATGAAGTGTAGGCTAATGAACATATTTGAGGGAATTTTTAAAATAAAAAAACTTCAATAATGAGTTTTTCATAATGTAAAACGCTCCCATTCGTGCAGTGAGCTACCTAAAAATATTGTTTACACATCAAAGAAGCATAACATTATGCATAACATTTAGTTTTTAATGTGTTTTATGGCCATTACAGTGAGATGTGTTCTTTAAAAACGAGATTCCCCTCACATTATGCCATCACTTCTAATGAGCTTCAGTCTCTGTACCTGTCCACTAAGTGTGCGCTCGAGAGAAAGTGATCTTGAACTCACGCTGCGTTAAATGAACAGTCACCACTCCCAGTGGGTGCGTCAATACAGTGTCGGGTCGTAACAGCAATACACCGCTGGCCCGTCGAACCGGCGCGATCCTGACATATGACTTACCGCTGAACATTTCTGACAAGGAGGAAAGCGGCGATTTAGAGTGACAAGCGCGCTGCTGTTTCAGTTTTCCTAATCACTCTTGATTTCATCTAGGCTAATTGGTGTGGATTAGAAATGTGACCGTTGTAATTACTTTTTTTTTGTTTAGCCTGTTCATTGCTTTTATGAGCTTGTTTTAAGATGAGTTTCTGATGATTGTTGTAGTGGTTCTGCTTCTTACAGGACCTCTGGTTTTAAAGAGGAATCTTATAATTTGCTAATTAAAAAGTTTTGCACAAAGACGTGGGATATATATAGTCTAGGCCTACAGCACCTTTGAGAAAGTACAATTAAAAAGATGTTCACTCACATGAGATGAAAAAGGTTTTATTTTACGTGGAACCTAAGAAGATATAATTAGTGGTGTTTCAATCGCTAATGAATCGTTTGTGAACGAATCCTTTCGTTCAGGTCCATTGCTTTAGCTGTAAATTTTTCGGTGTTTTTAGCGAATCAGTTGAGTCGGTTGACTCGATAATAGCTCATAAAAGACGCTCGTTTACCGCCATCTACTGGCCTAAAATTACATTTAGAAATTTACTAAGTCGAAGCTTTACTGGAATGATTGTCGGATATTTACGGAATTTAAGCATATAGTGTAGCCTATTTAAAATAGTTAATTCAGAGCGTTAATTATGATATATAAAGAGATATATAAAAGGAAAGATAAAATAAATAGAACAATAAATATATTACAAATATGAAAAAAAGAAACGATCAGTGATTATATTATATAATATAATATTATATAATATTATATTATATGATATTATATGATATTATATAGAACATCCCACAAGTTAATATGAAGTGGACTCAACAGTGAACTTAACCTGTCCCATGCCGCGCACCGTAGAAAATGGCTCCAGACACAGATATTGAAATTACAGGAGTAGCTGACAATAAACAATCAGTAAGTTATGTAAAATTCCACTGTGCAGGTATTGTCACTTCTCAAAGATATTTGTCAGATTACTGTGTCATTAGATTCGTTACAGTGTTTCCAGCAGTCATGATGTCTGGTTTGTGAAACAAATGACTCTAATACACCATTTCTTTTTAATGGATCAGTCAAAAGATTTATGAAAGCCCTTAAATTTGCTTGTGAGTAGTGATTTGATTCAGACTCACTCACTCACTCAGTGAATCGTTCAGAGCCTTGAGTCTGTGATTTTCGAATCGAAATGAAACAAGAACTGTGATGTATAGGCCAACGTTAGTATATATTAGCAATGCATTTAATAAGCTGAAGCATTTTTGAACAACTATATTTATCAACTGAATCTGTAATTTGTTAACTCAACAAGTTATGCAGCTCCTAAATGTTTCACTCAGTAACTATTTCAGCCAACTATTTTTAAGGTTTATTTGTTTGTGAGCTTTTCTCATAGGTATATGACAAACTCGTATTATTTGAAAACTGAGCATTTTGTGTATTAGAGAACTTTATTCCATTCTAATTAGCATTTAGCTTAAACATTTGGTTCAGATATGCAATCAGATAAACAACTTGAATACCTACCTATTAATTGCAAATAGCCTACCTGTTTTATGGCATATGATGAGTGCTGATAAGTGCACCTTCTGTATTTGCTCCAAAACAAAAGTACTTTATTATAGGGATGCAGCTATTTCTCACGTCTCACAGTATTTGCCCTTATTTTCTGTGGGTTCACTGCAGAATGATTTCATTACCGTAGCTGGGAGCTTCTGTTTGTGTGTGTTTGTCGCTCTTTGCAGGCGGCTGAGGAGAGAGAAAAACATATGCCCTTAAGTGCCGGACTCTACCGAGTGTTTCTGACAGCACTGCTGAGAGTCATTAAGCTCTTGAGGAAGCACATCACAGCTCTGCCCTCACTCATGTACATACGTATATAGCCGCACACACATGTTTGGGACTGCGAGCTTCGGCGATGCAAACAGGCTGAGAGCAACAAAGGGGAGATGGGGGCGGACTGCTGGAAACGGCGTTCAGGTTGGTGTTTGTTTATGCACAGCAGAAACACAGACACTGGAAGGCACGCAGGCAGAATGTCAGAGGCCTCTGGAATCAGAAGAGGTAGTTTGGAAGGAAATACAAACGTGTATAAAGCAGTACGTCTGTATGTGGTGACCCTTGATAGACCTGTGTGTGCGTGAGCGCGGGCTGAAACGCTGATTTAGAGGGTACAGATGGTCCGTATGAGATAATTAGCTTCTTTTTATGTCCCTTTGGTGCTGCTTTTTGTTTGTTTTCTTCCATGTCTTGTACTGTCTCTCCATTTATTCAGGTGGAGACGTGCATTTTTAAGAGGGGATTCCCTTTCGGTGGGTCTGTGACATCATCGCAGCCCCCCTGCTTGCGGCCCTGTCGTATGCGATGACCGGCTAAGTCATTTGGTTCCGAGGAGCCATGTGATTCAGGCCGATGTGAGGGACAATGCGGCATGACGGACCAGCCCTCCGTTCGTTACTCTAATCAGACGTGGATGCGGGAGGGCGGCACTGCCCGTCTATATGCCCGCTAACCCTCTTAGCGTGGCATGTAGGCCTGAACCCTCACCCATCGCCACAAGGCACCTGACACCATGCATTTAAACTGTAGAATTATGCTGGATGAGAACGAGGAGCACAGAGGAGAAGAAAAGAAGGTTAATGGTCCCAAGGAGGAAAAGCTACAGCTTCATACAGATGTGTTGGTGTAGTCTAGCAGACCCAGCTGCAATATCAAGAATCAGCATTTTTGTTTTGGGTCTATTTAATTCCGCAGAATATTCCAGGTTTAATTTATGATCAGCATTTGGGGCATAATGTTGATTACCAAAAAAAAAAAAAAAAGAAAAATAAAAAACACTATATTTTTCCCACGTAATATACAGTATATATATATATATATATATATATATATTACAAAATTAGCTGCAGAAACACACACAGAAATAAATAATTGTAAAAAAAAAAGTAAAATAAATAAATTCAACAAAAGAATATTTTGGCTTCGGTACAAGTCCTCTAAATTTGTATCAATTTCCAGTTATCAGAAAATTAATTACCACTTGTCAAAAAAGGCAAAAATTTGGGTGGGAGTTAAGGCAATTATTGGGACCAATACTGTATGTGAACATTAAAATACTCACTGCTTTAATAGTATTGCCACAAGATATAATATGGATGCTAACACAATTTTAGTGTGAAAAAAAGTATTAACCATATCTGTGTAAAGTTACATCCACTGTTGCTTTGACAACAGAGTGCCAAATTTCAGCTCTAATAATACACAAGATTTAACAGAAAACTTAATTTAAGTACTTGTATCAAATTAACTTTACATTTCTGCTTTTAAATCATTCAAAAATGGCCCCCATTCACTTCCATTGTAAGTGCCTCACTGTAACCCATATCTTTGCTTTTTTAAAAGAAAAATAGGGACAGGTGCTAATTAATTTTTGTGGTAATTAACATGGTACACTTTAGAATAAGGTACATTATTAGGGAACATTAATGTATTGACTAACATTAACTAACAATGAGCAATACATTTGTTATACTATTTAAAAAAATTTTGTTAACCTATAACCCTTTGTTAACTATAACTATTAATGTATAATATCATTGCTGAATCATATGAGCTCAGGTCCATTCAATAATATTAACAGACACAACTTCAGATTTTAATCATGTATTAGTAAATGTTGGAATTAATATTAACTATGATTAATAAATGCTTTAGAAGTTGTTTTATTGTTAGTTTATAATGTTATTAACTAGTGTTAACTATCAACATTATGCCACAAAAGTTGAGCTTAACGTGTACTGAAGCCAGAATATTACTTCTGAATCACTGAAAAAAAAAATGCAGAGAAAGTTTTGCTATAAGCCTTCAGGCATGTAGTCTTGCACTGTATTTAAAAACTGCGTAACAGAACCAGAGAGAAAGGAGGCGGGAATAAGTGGTTGTCTCCCAGTTCGTCAGTGTATGTGAGGTGACACACAGGG
The DNA here is from genome assembly GCF_001515625.1 of Sinocyclocheilus rhinocerous. Classification (NCBI taxonomy): domain Eukaryota; kingdom Metazoa; phylum Chordata; class Actinopteri; order Cypriniformes; family Cyprinidae; genus Sinocyclocheilus; species Sinocyclocheilus rhinocerous. The sequence continues at coordinate 4,983,189 of NW_015628351.1, forward strand.
CAGCCAGTCCTCTTCCTCAGCTTAATCTCTGTAATGGCCCTCAGACGACAAACTGGTGGGGGGAAATTTGGGGAGATGACAAGAGAATAGAAACACTGAAAAAAGAGACACGCACCAGTTCAACCACATTTCCCCTTCACTGTCAGGGCCATTACATTCGTGAACACACAATCAGGGAGTTTGTGGTAGTGTAGCACGACATGCTTGCACACTGCAGACACGTGCTTGCACACTGCTAACAAGGTCTCTTTGAAAAAACATGAATTGATTTTTAAAGATGAAGTAATAGAATTGCAGGACATTAACAAACATATGGACATTATGTTGTACATTAATTTATTTAGATGCAACCCTACAGACAATACGCCTACACACACACATTCACCCGGTCTGCCCTCTTGGAGGCAGCTTAGGAGAGATTCTGTTTTGTAAGGAGCAGGGGGAGATGGTTAACATCATTAATTAATGCCAGAAACTATGTAATTGGCCATCCATAATCTTCCATGCACGCAGGATTCTGACAGGCAGGCAGGCAGGCAGGCAAAGGTGTGCTGCACTGCAATAAACACAGCAGATTAAATCATAACGCATCACGCACCGTTATGTGAATGTGTTTTTTGAGGGGAAAAATCATAGTTAAACTTTTATAAGAATATGTTGGCTTCAGTTCAGTTTAAGTTTAATAGTATAGCAATCCTACAAAAATACAAAATAGTAGTATAATAATACTACAAAAATCATTTCAATTTTCAACTTAAGAAAGAGTAAAAATCTGGACAATTTAAACCGTAAAAGTGACAAGCACTTCTTTACATCTCAAATAAAATACTCAAGTGTTACCAGAAAGAGTGCGTTTGTAAAATTAAGTTTCAATTTTACTACAATTTTACAATAATTTTTTACCAAATTTTACAATTTAAAACCATAAAAGTGACATGCACAACTTTACATCTCAAATATTACAAAGGTTTTATATGAAGAATTAAAGTGAGTGCTTTTGTAAAATTAGGTTTAAATTTTACTATAATTTTACAATAACTATTACCAAATTTTACAATTTAAAACCATAAAAGTGACACGCACAACTTTACGTCTCAAATAATTCACAAATTTTAACAGAATAATTCACGTGAGTGCTTTTATAAATGTGTGTTTTTTTTAAGTTTTATATTATATAAAATAAAAAATTTTTTTTTAAAAAGGGTCAATTTATTGTCAATTGCAAGTGTTTCACCATAATCATAATCTAAAGGGGAGGGGGGAAAATCCTTTAATTAAACCTCTAATCCAACAATAGCAAATGTTTTTCATTGATACTTGAGTATAGCCTCATATGTATTGAGGTATTTTTTATACCGTTTATGACATACATTTTACTTCATGCACTTGAATATTGAATTCATTAAGTGTTATGAAATGTGTTTGGGTTTGCACATGGATAAAAGAAACTCCTCCTAACTTGGACATACTCATACGCCGCCCCCAGCTCAAGCCGGCGCTCACATTTCCTCAGGCTGGCAGGCAGACAGGAGGCGGAGGCTGCGAGCGCGAGCAGGGCTGGCTCTCCGCATTCCTGGGCGTCTGAGATGGAATGAAAGGGAAGATTAATGGCGTTTAGCATGGCAGTGAGACTCGTGCGTTCCTAATTAAAATCGGACGAACAAGTGCGCGGCCAAGGATCAGTGGCTTTTAATGAGGAGCTTGTAGGCTGATTTGGGCATAATTTTCTGCTTAATAAGGCTGGTTTAAAAAGTCATTTTGGAGGGATGGCACTCTTTTGAACCTGCTCATTATCAATGAGGGCACCTCACTTAAGTACTTCAGGAAACGGTGACTTTAATTAATATAGAGCTGCCACATGGCTGTGCTGACAAGACAGAGCGAGAGCGGTAGAGACAGAGAGAGAGAGAGAGCGAGGGAGGGTTGAAATTGATGAAGAACTTTCAAGGGCAATGGTTTCATTAAGCGGCTTCATTACGAACCGAATAACTCTTTGTGTCATTTGGATTCCTGGCCCTTGTGCTGTACAGTGCAGACTGGGAGGTGATGTACTGTCATGCGACAAGTCCTGACATGAGAGAAGAGCTGTGTAGAGTCAGACATGCTAACAGGACCTAATGACCCCCCCCGTCCCCCGTAATGTCCCATTCAGAGTTTACAATTCACCACACACCCCTGTTATCTACATCACCGGGTGAGAGGACAACAGGACAAAGCATTTGTAGCACAGCCATTTATTTGCGATTAACATTGTTAGGCGAACCCTGCTTGAGCACTGGTAAGTCATGCACTCATTCTCAGTGTGTCATTGGTTTCTGGACATGGCCCACGCTGCATCAGGTCCAGATGAGAGAATCGGGGTTCGAGAGGGATGTTTGGCCTGAAGGGCTAAGTGCAGGCAGGCAGGGAAGGAGGGGGGTGTTGAGATTTATCTAGACTAGTCGCAGTCGATCTCTGCTGCAGTGAATTGGGCTAAAGACTCTCAAAGCCTCCTCATCCCATTGTACTAATCTGCTTATGGCTGATTCTACAGTTCAGGATCTTTATCATGGGAAAGTGCTTCACTCCGGGGACTCTCACTTAAAGCCCAGTCAATCACTAACACTCATGTGCCTTTGCCGCTTTTCTCTTTTTAAACCTCTTTTATGTTCTGCTAATTACGCCTCACTTTTGAAGAATTCTCAACTCTGATTTCTGATCTCTTTTGATAGATAGACAGACAGAGGTAGATGGATAGATACAAACCAGATAAAAAGATATGACAGAGATAGATAGATAGATAGATAGATAGATATAAACCAGATAAAGGTATGATAGATAGATAGATAGATAGATAGATAGAGTATTATATCGGATAACTCTATCTATATTATATATATTAGATAGAATACTGTGTTAAGATTTTTATATGAGTTTCTTTTCCCTTTTTTTTTGGATGCCCTGGCTCAATGTGTGAACTCATTCACAAACCAGCTTGAAATGTATTGCTTTGGGCTGAAACAACTGCTGAAACAAATACTAATCAAATAATTCAGCACAGGCTCAGAGGTGGGCTTTTAATTAAGAATCAGACATTCCCCTTGCTTGTCTTTTTTGTTTCTATTGTTTTCTTTCTCTCCCATTTTAATTTATTTTAAAGCATAATACTTGTTTTGAATGTGCTATAATGGTATAATGGCACGTCCGAGTAGAGAGCAGGAGGACAGTGAGGGGCTGAGAGACAGGCAGAAAGAGACAGACAGGCACACACACATTTTAATCATCTCAATGGGATCCACCGACATGATTCCAGCCTTTCAGACTCGTTGATGTCATTCACACTCTTACCCCATGCAAACCCAATCAGTATCAGGTAATATCAGCCACTCTTTGAAGGATTAAAAAGAATAAATGGGGTTTTACTGCGTTTTGTCTGAGGGATAATGCCTCTGAAATATTGTAATAATGAAAATGGATTTGATTTATGTAATTTCTTTCTGACTTGGGTTTCTCCAGGATATGGGGGTGGCAGAAGGCCTTCTTAACATGCTTTGACATTAAAGGGATCCAATTGTTTTTCAGTTCTTCTGCCCCTGAGGTGGAAGCTTTAGAGTTGAATAGCTAGAGAAGAGATGTGCCCTAAAGCCTCCTCAGCTAATACTAATATTCAAGATAAGCCCTTTCACGGAGAACTTGTTATTCGCACATGCAATACCACTGAAAGACAATAATGTATGATGTTTTTTTTTCTTGTTTCATGTTTGTTTTGTTCCTTTGTAACACAACAGTTCACTTGTTTTGAATCTGCAAGCTCGTGGCTTAAGAATGTTTACTCTTTATCACCTCAGTCCACTATAAAGCCCACCATTAAGAGACACAAGGTAAAATTGCATTCACGTTTATTCATTTAGCAAACACTATTCAAACAGACGTTATTCAAAGAAACGGTAAAAAAAAAAGCAATTGAAAAAAAAGAAAAGAAAAAAATTTACATTTTCAGATTAATGCAAATCTAATTTAAATGATATTCATTGTTTGATTCATCTGTTATTCTATGCTAAAAGAATCATAATTTTACCCAAATTTCCAGTCTGTATTCAATTTGAAAAGATAAAAAGGCCACAAAATCATTTCAAGAAAACAAATCTTTCTACAAGTCTTTACTGCATGCAAACCAGTGTAGGTCGATTCATGAACAACTCATATGAAATGAATGAATCATTCAGAAAGATTCACAAACTCACTGAATCCGTTATCATGGGTTTTTATTGTAACTGTCTGGAATTTAATTAATACACCTAAAAATTGATTTACACACATGTTCAAAAGTTTGAGCTTGGTACGATTTTTAAAATGTTTCTGAAAAAAAGGTTTCTTTTTCCAAGGCTGCATTTATTTGATCAAAAATACAGTAAAAACTGTAATATTGTGAAACATTATTGCAATTTAAAATCATTGTTTTAAAATGTAATCTATTTCTGTGAAGTCAAAGCTGAATTTTCCAGTCTTCAGTGTCACATGATTCTTCAGAAATTATTCTAATATGCTCATTTGATGCTCAAGAAACATCTCATATTATTATTAATGTTGAAAACAGCTAACATTGCTTAATATTTATGTGGAAACCGTTTTTTTTCTTCAGGATTTTTTGATAGAAAGTTCAAAAGAAAGCATTTATTTGAAATATTTTTTTTTGTAACAATGTCCCTTTTAATTTAATGCATTCTTGCTAAATAAAAGTATTTTTACTGACCCTAAGATATTCTTACTGTATATCTTACTGACCTTAAGATATTTAACAGAATATGCATGATATAAATGATGTACAATATGCATTTTTAAAATTAATATTTAAACCCAATTACCAAATGAATAGCAGTTTAACCTAAACGAAAATCTAAACGATTTGAAATCAAGAAATATTTATCAATACCCAACCCTACCAGCAAATGAGGAAAAAGTGATAGAAATTTGTATGTTTTCCAGATGAAATACATGAATAATATATTGGCTTTACAAATCAAAGTTAACCAGAAATGAAAATCAGCTAATCTCACTGCAGTCCTCAAAGAGGCTCGTTTTTCTATCACAGTGCTGACCCTGTCATTCAAGATGGTGTTATTACTCAGCCCTGCCATCTGCATTTTGACAATTAGAGTGTGTAATGACAAGTGTTTGGTTTTATGTGATTAGAGGTGTGTTATGGCCGGTCCTGCACCCCTCTGCTGCTCAGGTTGATGTGACAGCACTCCATCCATCATGCTGAGAGGGGCCGATCCATAAGAAGGGTGAGGGGGTGTATCTGAGGTAATATTCTCTCTCTTAATTACTCTGGAAGGATAATGGCCCAGATGACTTTGAGGAGGAACAGGACAGAACACAACAGATAAACTGACGCTGGGTAGAATCGCGCTCAGATTCAATATGAAGGAACACATATGGCCCTCAAAAGCTTGATAGTCTGTTATTGAGTGTGTGTGCAGTCTAAACGAATAATATAGTGAAAACAGTGGAGGATGTTGTAAGTGACTTTTCTGAACTCAGCATTTATGTGCCATTTATTTTTGTGAGAATATGGATGTGTGGCTTCAGCTTGTTTTAATGTATAGCATGAATGAACGCTGAGCCTTGTGTGTGTGTGTGTGTGTGTGTGTGTGTTCATACGCTTTCGAGGAGGTCTCTTCATTACTGCCACTCCCCTGCACTTCCTCAGATAATCCCCACACCCTGCAGAGACTACAGGAGAACTGGCAGAAACACACACACACACACACACACACACTCACAATCTCTATCGCAACTCTATAGGATGTTGTAGAGCCATTATTGAAAAAAAGGCATTTTGCTCTCTTTACAATAAGTCCTTTACACTGAATAAAATTTGCTGTAGGATTTACTTTGAAACAATTTTCACTCAGAAATTGCTAGTAAATTTCTGAAATAATTACAAAGAAACAGCAAGTAACACTGAATGTGTTTTCATTTTTACAAAAATATTTTTTTTACAGTGTACTAAATCTATTTGTTCTATAATGAAATACATATCACTTGGTCTCAAATTATTTTTTTTTTACAATTTGAAATTCATGTTTAGGCATATCTCAAAGACAAGTTACTGAGGTTTATGTTACAAAATAAACAGTTCCAAAAATAATAGGTGAAAATAATTAGAACTGAAAGGAATCGCTAAATTTTTTATAACATTTTCTCAACCTAAGGACATTCGAGACATAGATGCGTTTTGTTTTTTTATCACAGATTTGGAGAAATTTATAAGTGAGAGTTTAAAGTTAATATGCCTAAATGATGGATTTGTTTCTAACAAACACACAGATTTTCACTTCACAAGACATTAATTAGCTGTTGGGACTCTCATTCTGACGGCACCCATTCACTGCAGACGATCCATTGGCCAGCAAGTGATGTAATGCTAAATTTCTCCAAATTAGTTCGGATGAAGAAACAAACTCATCTACGTCGTAGATGGCCTGAAGTTGAGTGAATGTTCAGGGAATTTTCATTTTTGGATGAACTGATACTTTAAATGAAAACAGATTCAACTTTATAAATCTATCTTGTTGCTAAGATTTTATTATTGGAGAATGAGACCAAACTACAAATTTTTCACAAAGTTTTTCGCAGCATAATGTACAAAAACAATCTAAAGTTGTTTCTGGACCACTGTCCTTTTAAAATTAACACCCAGTAACATTTACATTTACAGATTTCCACATGCACATCCTGAAGCTTTCCAGCCAATGGTTGATACTCTGTCCCTGTCAACCAATCATATCTGGCCCATGTATTATTATCACATAACAGCAAACAATGGCTGATCTGTATCAAAGACTTAGGGCAGATACATTTGCGTTCCTCCACTCTCCTGATATCTCTTATATTCAGAACATGGGATTTTCCAACATTTCATTTTAATCATGACAATGGGATCAGATAATCCGGGCCAGAGAGCGGGTTTTGATTGTTCTGATTGAGTCTCTTTTGTTGGGCAGATATGTAATATGGCGCTGTAAGAGGATTTAACACAGTAGATTGTCTGATTTAATCATGTTTGCAGAGGTAAAGCAGCACTTACATGCTTGGAGGGGGTTAAAACAGAACATGACAGTAGTTTGAGGAAGTGAAGGGGTTGGTTTAATACTCAATGGTCTGATCGGCAGTTATTTGTAGCTAAACATCAACTACGCTGTAAACCGTGAATATGTGCAGTTATTTCCTTAAGGGGCTATTTCCACCTGATCTGACCCTTAAACATGAGACTAAATTATGGGGTTCTTTGTGAATGCAGGGAACGTCCCCAGATTCTTAAATGGATTCTGGAATGTGACTCGCAAAAATATACAGTTGTATCTTTGATTAATTAAGTCACATGTTGAGAGAAAAAAGAAGGTCTGAAATGTATGGTCAGTTAAATTGACCTTATGCAGATTAATTGCTTTTAGCTGAAAATTTATTTTATCCATATATATTTATTAGAATAAGTATAATACTTTATATAATATTTATAATACTTACTAGAATAGTGTTTATTTATTTATCTAGCATATAATATAAATAAATAACTATTGTGTGTGTGTGTGTGTGTGTGTGTGTGTGGTCCTGGTATTCCTATACAAATATCCCCACAAGTAAAGTAATACCAGTCATTTTTGACCTTGTGGGGACATTTTTTTTGGTCCCAATGAGAAAACAAGTTCATAAATCATACAAAAGGAATTGGCACAGTTAAAAAAATTATTTTGTAATTGTTGTAGTTGGGAGTATATCAGTTCACTGAAATTTCATAAATATATAACTAACACAAATATATATTTTTAACTTAATATCATCTGCCCAATGTAATATATTGCTTTCCAAAAATTAATTGTATTCGTTGACTGTAAAGTTCAGTTATATCTATAGTATATACAGGTGCATCTCAATAAATTAGAATGTCGTGGAAAAGTTCATTTATTTCAGTAATTCAACTTATTCTACTGTATATGAATAGTCCGTTTCATATTCTATCTGTTTTCTTTTATTTATTATGTATAAAAATTCGTCCCTCTAACATTAGCACTCACTATTCTATTTCTATTCTATCTACTTGTTTTCTTTTTATTTATTTATTTTATTCTCTATTCTATTTCTATTTTATCTGCTTTTTTATTTTTATTTTTATAAAAAAACCTGATCCTCTACCACTAGCATTGTCCATTCTTTTTCCATTCTATCTACTTGTTTTATTTTTAATTATTATCTACTTTTTTCTTTCTATTTATTTTTATAAAAAAGGCAAAAACAACAACAAAACAAACCTTGTTATATGTACTGCGTTAGACTAACTGAGACTTCAGCACATATTGTTGCTCTTTTGTTGGTTTGATTGCTTCTATTGTCCTCATTTGTAAGTTGCTCTGGATAAAAGTGTCTAAATGATTAAGTGTAAATGTAAATACACCGTATGTAATATAAACTATATTGTGTGTGTGTGTGTGTGTGTGTACACACGCACAACAATATTACTGAAAATACATACAATATACATAAAAAGTATATGCTTGCAATTTTGTTATATATATCATCGCTGTCTTCATCAGTGAAAGTTGCAGTCTGGCTGAGAGAGTAAAAGGCAGTGTGAGACAGAAGACACACACACACATATACAGGGCAGGAGTGTGTGGGGATTAGGGGGAGATATACTCACCCCCTCTATTAATCCCCTCAGTAGAAGAAGAAGGAGTCTGCTCTGCTCACACACATACACACACAAATGCATGACATTTTAGCATGTCTGAATGGCGCTGTGTTATTTCTGTAGACCGGCAGACTGTTTGACTCTGGTTTACAATGACAACATTTCTGTTTGTGTGTTTGTGTCTGTGTGTACATGAACATTACTTATTCAGTTACCATCTTAATTCAGAAATGACCATCTGACAGTGCCAGATCCAATGATTACTTGTGTATAATCTATATGACTGGATGTTTGTTGGTATGTGTTAGTGTGCATTAGCACGCATGTGTATTTGTGTACGGGCCTGTGCTAACAGTCATTATTTACATTAGAGCTGAAGGGTTTTCTGTGGTCTCTGCTCTAATGCTCTGCTGTAATCCAGCTGAGAGCTCGAGCCTGTCTCGGACTGAGCAGGGCCAATTTCCCTCCCAACCCTCTCACACTTACACTTACACACACACACACACACACACCAAACATTCTGTTTCATTCATCTCATTCAGCTCTCCGCAATCTTTGCATTTACAGTGGGGTCCAAATGTCTAAAGCCACATTCAACACTGGGACTAAAAATTTAATTTAAACCTGGAAATAAATACAAAGTTTTTTAGAATTTTAAAAATAAAGCCAACACTATGCCATAACATTAATAAGAAATAATCTGATTCTGCAGTATTTCTAGATCAGTAGTCAAATAAATACATTTGTGATCTTTATTATTCCCAAATCATGCTGGAGAACATGATCATCAGGTTTTACAGAGTCATCTCGAGTGCTGCTTTCATTAAAGCAACATTTTAGGCAAATTGTCATGCAATTTTTAAAAAATTTAATGATTTAGGAAAATGCAAAAATCTCTTTTGGACATCGCTGGACCTGTTCTTTCATCTTTGGCAAAAAATATGAAATGGTGATTTAGTATATCAGCATTATTTCAGCAAATATTTTTTGCATCACTCTTAGGCAAGTGTGACAATACAAAGGCTTACTTTGGTGATACCATTTAATGATGATATCAAAAGACAATACTTTGATATATAAGTAATTGGAATAAAGAAATCCAGATTTTTGATATTTTTTATGTACTCTAAAAAATTTTACTCTAAAAAGTTTTCACTCAGAAATTGTTCAAAGTAACACATTGAAATAAACAAGAAATTTTGAAGTATAAAAACTTAAATAGTATTTTCTTGTCAAATGTACTCAGTAACCTTTGTTTTAATCACTTTAAGATTTTTTGTGTACAATATTATTTTCATTTTTATTTTTAATTAATTATAATAAATATTTAATAAATAATGTGCATCTGTATATCTGTAAAACAACATATTTTTCAGATACCATTAAACTCACCATTTTTTAATATTTGGTTTTTTTACATTTTTGCAGTTTACTCAAATAGCCATGTGACAAATAAATAAAGAAATAATAAAAAAGTATAAATGATCGTTGTAGTCTTTTAATTAATGAGAAAATGATTAATAAAAATAGCATGTATAATAATTATAAAATAATTATGAAAACTGTTTCAAAACATTTTGGATAGAATGTGTAACGCTGCAGGTCGCTAAATGATTACCTTAATTATGTACCTTGCTATTTGACTGGTACTTCAACACGCTTCAAAGTACATCATGATAATACTATGGTATATTTTGATAGGCTTTGTTAGTGAAACATTATCCAGTTGTAACAAACATGAATACTAGAGCATAAATCATTTCTAATACATATTACAGGTTTTACAGACATTGATGTTAATGCCAGTAACATTATGTTAATATAACTACACACATTAAGGTACATCAGCTCTCAAAGTACATCTGTTATCATCATGTGCCATTTGGATCAGACGATCTCTTCCAGACAGGAGACACAGACCCCCATATGCTTCTCTCCCCTCCCCAAGAAAGATAGCTCCTCTCTGGGTCACGGGTGGGCCTCTTCCCTCCTCTGTGAAGTATCATATCCACTGATTTGTGTATTCATATTTAATATGTGTTTGTGAGTGATTATGACTGATATCAGGTCACACAGGCTCAGATTAACACCAATAACTGTAATGGTGACCAGCTGTTTAGTCTCTTGCTGGAGTCGGTCTCTGTCTCTGGTCTAAAGCACGAGTGACTTCTGTCCTAGAGATTGTTCTAGATTAGGAGGGAGTGTGTAGCGGTGTATGGGGGGGGGCGCTCAACCAAACCATGATCCATATTAAATCTCTCTAAAATGAAAATTGCAAAGATTTAGGCAGGGATCATGAGCAATGGTGAATTTAATCACAACCTGCTGGTGGTGAAGTGTGTGTGTGTGTGTGTGTGTGTGTGTGTGCGTGTGTCTGAGCAATGCACCAGCATTGAGAACCAGGATTACTGTGTTTATTTACTTTTGATGAATGCTTTCATTTTAACGGTATTAAAAAATATTTAACAGTAAGTTTCCTTAACTATGTATATTGAAAAACTGTAATAAATGTAACGGGACATCTAATGTAATTTTACAGTAAAATTTTGTTAAATTTAGTGAAAAACTACAAGTCGTCTTATAATTTACAGTGAAAAAACGTAAATTAACATTCCTAGAATTCCAGGTGACACTTCACATTTAATTGTTTTTCATTTAAATAATTATGTTTTGTAAATTATTTTCTTATTAGTTAGATAACTAATAGTTACTTAGAATACTAATAGTTGCATTAGTGTTTTATGTTACATCTTATGTTGTTAGATTAATGTTTATTGCATTATTTTAGTGTCATGTTTGTTACCGAGGTGTTTTATATTTGTGTACATGACATTATGCACCTTCTATACTTTAGTATTTACCTCAGCCCTTGGAAAAACTAATTGTGATGAACTTTCCTATTTTTTCCTGTGTTTTTATGGTGGTTGTTACAAAACAAAATGTATTACTTCAGTAGGCTGGTATATTAACATTATCAGTTACTGAAATATAAATTTTTTCACTGTAAATTTAAGTTCAATGCGTAAAGCTTAAAATGCTGCTGTATTTATGGTAAAGTTCTGGAAACTACAGCTGCCATTATTTTACTGGAAATTTCACCTTTTTTGTATTATGTAGTTCGTTTTACATCACATTCTGTGTTTTCTGTCTTTCTTCACAGCTCATGTCATTCCAATCTTGTATGACTCACTTTCTTTAGAAGAACACAAAAGGAGCTATTTAGCAGTGTTTATGCTGCTCTTTTCCATATAATGAAAGTGAAAGGTGTCCCAATCTCATTCCCCCTCCCTCACCCCCACTTTCCTGACTGCACTCTTCTGTTCTATAAAAATAAAGGCAAAATTAGTTTTATAAATAAATAAATTAATGCTCACAAATTCAAATCACATAAATTACATTTGATCTGAAGTTGAAGTTTTCAGTGAATAATGGCTTAATGGGTTTCTTACACAAATCAATCATGACTGTCATCATTTGCTTTTATTGTATACTGAAACAAAACCGGTGTGGGATTTACTTTGAAACAATTTTTACAAATAAAAAAGTTTCATTTCCTTTTTCATTTCCAGTTTTTTTATTCCAATCAAGGATTTTTTCCTCGATTTCCTTGCAAGAATTCACACACTTTATTTCTTTATCTATCTGCGTGGTTACCTTACCTTACATCTGTGAGTCCATGTGTTGTTTTTTCTACCCCAGGGCTGTGTGTGTGTTTTGTTGTGACACCTCTGAGTGTGAGACTCATGTCTGACCGTCCTACTTGTGCTCACCTTCATCTGTGTCTGTTCTTTCTCTAAACACACGTGATGGATCGCTCGCCTCTGAGCAAATCTCTCTCTGTGTGCTCCTGGCTTGCTCTCTCTCTCTTTCTCGTTCTCTTTCTCTTTCCCTCACACATTCGCTGTCTTTCCATCTCTGTCTGTCTTCAGTAAGTGTGCTTGGCTGTTGATTCGTTCTCAGAACACAGTCGGGTATAGAGCAGATGGTGACCGTATTCAGTTTTCCAGACTTGCATTAAATGTTCGTTATCGACCACAAATGCAGCCAAGCTCTTCTTCTACCACCAGCACCCCCCTCAACCACCATAAACTTGCCCCCACCACACACACACACACACACACACACACATTATCTCGCTTCGTCATGTCATAAAACAAGTTAGATACACTATCTTTCTTCAGTTGTTAACAGCCAATCTTGGTTAGACGGTATAATACAGCAAGGCTGCATTTATTTGATCAAAAAACATAGTAAAAACAGTGATATTGTAAAATATTATTACAATTTAAAATAACTATTTTCTATTTTTATATATTTTAAATTGTGATTTATTTCTGGATGCAAATGTGTCACATGATCCTTCAGAAATAAATCTAATATGCTGATTTGCTGCTCAAGAAACATTTTTTTTTTTTTTAAATCAACGTTAAAACAGTTGT
>NW_015628351.1:4996415-5014143 GCF_001515625.1 Sinocyclocheilus rhinocerous
CCCTCACACTTTCGCTGTCTTTCCATCTCTGTCTGTCTTCAGTAAGTGTGCTTGGCTGTTGATTCGTTCTCAGAACACAGTCGGGTATAGAGCAGATGGTGACCGTATTCAGTTTTCCAGACTTGCATTAAATGTTCGTTATCGACCACAAATGCAGCCAAGCTCTTCTTCTACCACCAGCACCCCCCTCAACCACCATAAACTTGCCCCCACCACACACACACACACACACACACACACATTATCTCGCTTCGTCATGTCATAAAACAAGTTAGATACACTATCTTTCTTCAGTTGTTAACAGCCAATCTTGGTTAGACGGTATAATACAGCAAGTCTGCATTTATTTGATCAAAAAACATAGTAAAAACAGTGATATTGTAAAATATTATTACAATTTAAAATAACTATTTTCTATTTTTATATATTTTAAATTGTGATTTATTTCTGGATGCAAATGTGTCACATGATCCTTCAGAAATAAATCTAATATGCTGATTTGCTGCTCAAGAAACATTTATTATTTTTTTAAATCAACGTTAAAACAGTTGTGCTCATATTTTTGTGAAAACAATTTTTCTGGATTATTTGATGAATAAAAAGTAAAAAAAAAAAAAAAACTGCATTTAGTTGAAATAGAAATCTTTTGGAACATTATAAATGTCTTTACTGTCACTTTTGATCAATTTAATTCATCCTTGCTGAATAAAAGCATTAATTTTTCAAAAATCTTAATGACCCCAAACTTTTTAATGATAGTGTGTGAATGTGTGAGACCACAACAAACAGCTTTACATTCATCTGTGTTAAATCAGTGCATTGGTTTCTGGGTTGATGGAGAAAGGTAAATCTCTGTCTGTGTAAGGTCAAGTTGAATCCTTCAAGAGATGATGTTGTGATATACACCAACTGTTTGTAAAGCACTTTTTAATACCAACTCCACTTAAAGGAAAAACACAAAAATGTAGACTGCACAGATCAAATAAAATATTTTTTAAAATAATTATTGTGAATTATTGTGAATTATTTATTAAAAGAAAAAGAAAAAAAAGAAAAAGAAAAAGAAAAACAAGCTTCATAGTTCTATAGGATATTTAACTCTGGTGATCATCCGTTTGACATTACTGTAGAGGTATTTTAGTTTTTTATGAACTTTAAAACCTTTTTAAATGTATTAATTAATTAATTAATTAATTTAAAAGTTATTTATTCGTTATTAAAATTAAATCTGAACCCTGAGACATTTCTGACTATAACTTGTCCTAGAGCTTACAAGCTATATCCACCAAGCTTGGCACAGTCCTCCAGTCCTCCTGTTCTGTCTTAATGTCTTAGTGTGCTATGTATTTTTTAAACAATCTAACATACAGTTTTCTCATAGGGGATGATCAAAGATCCCAAAAATCCTAAAGATTACTCCTGAAAAGAGCTTTCAAGCTACCAAACGTGGCACCGACCTTCTGTCTCTCTATAGATCTATATAAACTTCACACTTAAAGGCTTTTTCAACTTTTTTAAAACTTCCATACTTTGTCAACTCAACATCACCACTGTCTTGAAAAAGTTCTTCAGCTAGTTTTAATTGGCACCTTTATTTTTAAGCGTCACTTCCTCATCTTACATATAGTGGCACATCTTTTAATATCTTCTCGTTGCCTCTCTCTCACTTTCTCATTCTCTCTCGCTCTCCTCTTTCGCTGTAATCAGAATTACAGAGAAAGATAAACCCTGTTAGCGGTGAATAAGCTTTAATCTCCTGCATGAGGCAAAGATGAACACTAATCCACATCTGTCCATACAAAATGTTTACCACTTATATTTCATACTGTCCTTCACATGCCATGTATACATATGTGAGAAGTGGTGGGAAAGAAAATATATACTGTATATATGTAATGAGGAGCATGTTGTATAACGTATTTGCAATGCACAGTGCTTTTTTGGAAAAATTGAGTAGGCTCATGGTCAATCTGACACATAAATATGCAACGATGAATGATTTAGCTCATGCATTTCTCTCAAGATTACTCAGCAAGGTCAAAGCTTAAAGGCACTGGCATGGCTTCATGTAGGTGTTGATGATCACTGATAATGAAGGCTGAAAGAGGAAAAACAAGACACTTATGGAAGAAATCTTATGCAAGAACATTTGCTAGCCTTGCAGTGCACATACCGGTATTCTATAACAAGGATAACTGCATTTACACTGTGATTCAGTTAGCTGTAACAGAAATTGTCTATTTATACAGTGTCTATTTAGATACTGACTGTACATGGTGCATATAAGGCATTAAATGCTCTTTATTTCACGTCTAGGTCTCCAAGGCGCTAGACCAGATCAGAGCTGGGTCTGATTTTTGTATGAATCATCTGTGCAATAGGACACCATCTGGCAAAAGCCCGATTAAGAATACTGAGTGTGTGTTGGCTGACCATGCTTTTGCTCATGCATTAAGCAGGGTGTATTGAGCCCAATATCACCTTTAAAATACATATTAAATGAGTATTAAAAAAAAATATTTTTAATTTATAAATATATTTAAATTTGTTTAAATATGTAACAGTTTATTCCTCAGAGCATCCGCTTTCATTGCTTGAGACACTTATAAATTAAAGTAAAATTCCTTAGGAGAAATAAATGAGACAATTGTTGACATAGAGCTGTAAAATGAATATGGATATGCCTAGAAAATTTAGTCTTGGAAGAATTTGATGAGAAATGTTAAAATCATGTTAAAATCTTTGATGTTTCATTTTAGCACAGATTGTGACAGTTGAGATCTCTAAATCAAGGGTTTTTAACTATTATAGAGAGAATAGAGAGGTGAAGTAGAAACTCCCTGTACATATTGTGTAAAACTGTGTTTTGCATTTTAAACCTGACCTATAAAATCATGTATACACTACAATATTAATGTATTTACAGCTATTAAAATAATCATTGATGTAGCAAGTAATTTACACTACATTAAACATTTATTTTATTTTTTATTTTAATCATTTGCAGGTTATTTCATTTTACTTCATTTTAATATGGGAGGAACATTTAACTTTAACTTTGACTAAATTTGGAACATCATTTTATTCTCATTTTGTTTTCACAACAATCATTTTATGATCCAATAATAATTGATTGACCACTTGAAAAACCCCTGTTGAAATTTCACTACAGAAATCAGGAGACTTTTGCTGAAACACCTGAGTTATTATAGAGACCTTATTTGAGTTTGTGGCACATGCTTCACACAAGGCGCATTCAACAGATCAGACTTGGCTATTGGCAGATCAATGCTCACACAGAACAAATTCACTCAAAATAACATATCTGTCACGTTTCGCTACTGTGAGGAGCACGGAGACGAAGGAGCGAGGAGTCGGAATTCAAACATATAGATTTTAATGAACTTCCAGGGAACAAGGAAAACACACATAGCAAGGGTAGACATATACAAAACACGGAACAGAGTCTGACATTACTCCCCACTCCCGGAAGGCGCGTCTCGCGCCGTAACAATTCCACCAGGGAAGGGGGGTGAGCGCCCTGGAGGCTGGTGCAGGACTGGGACATGGGGAATACCTCCAGGGCGGATCAGGCAGTCCAGGGTGCCATGGCGGAGCAGGGAGCTCGGGGCGCCAGGGCGGAGCAGGCAGACTAGAAAGCCATGGCGGAGCAGGCAGTTCAGGAGGCCATGGTGGAGCATACAGTTCAGGAGGCCATGGCGGAACAGGGAGCTCGGGGGAGCCATGGCGGAGCAGGGAGCTCGGGGAGCCATGGCGGGACAGGGAGCTCAGAAGGCCATGGCGGATCAGACAGTTCAGGAGGCCACGGCGGAGCAGGGAACTCAGAAGGCCATGGCTGGACGGCCTCCGTGGCCTTGGCCTCGCCACTCGGCCCGCCCACTACAGCTGGGAACTCAGGACGCCATGGCTGGACAGCCTCCGTGGCCTTGGCCTCGCCACTCGGCCCGGCCACTACGGACGGACACATACTACCCACCCCCAAAAAATCCTTTGGGAGAATATTGTCTTTAGAGGCCCTCCATAGGCCTAACTCGGGAACAGTGGCCCTCCCTGGGCTTGACTTGGGGACTGGAGCCCTCCTTGGGCTCAACATGGGAACTGGAGCCCTCCTTGGGCTCGACATGGGAACTGGAGCCCTCACTGGGCAAAACTCGGGGACAGGAGCCCTCACTGGGCAAAACTCGGGGACAGGAGCCCTCACTGGGCTAAACTCGGGGACAGGAGCCCTCACTGGGCTAAACTCGGGAACAGGAGCCCTCCGTGGGCTAAACTCGGGAGCAGGAGCCCACTCTTGGCTGGATTCAGGGACTGGGAAGCGCTTACGAGAAGCTGGCACTGGAGGGTGCTCTGGAGGAGCAGGTACAGCAAGGTGCTTTCGAGGAGCTGGCACTGGAGCGAACTCAGGGGCTGGAGCCGACACTGGAGCGAGCTCTGGGGCTGGAGCCGACCGCCTTCTCCTCCTTAGATTCCCCTTTAGGTTCGGGGTGAAAGGCGTGGTCAATGGGCTTGAGTAAGCCACGGCCGGCGGGCTTGACTGAGGAACCACCGGCGGGCTGGAGAGTGCCGCTGCCGGCAGGCTTGAATTCGGAGCAGCCGGCGGGCTTGACAGCAGAGATTCCGGTGGGCTTGAGCAAGCGGTGGCCCGCAAACTTGACTTTGGAGCGGCCGGCGGGCTGGAGAGAGCCGTGGCCGGCGGGCTTGACATCGGAGTGGCCGGCGAACTTGAATTCTGAGCTGCCGGCGGGCTGGCTCGGGCCCGGACACTCCCCAGACACCGGTAGATCCCTTCCTTCCAGCATAGTCCCT
This sequence comes from Sinocyclocheilus rhinocerous, assembly GCF_001515625.1. Lineage (NCBI taxonomy): Eukaryota > Metazoa > Chordata > Actinopteri > Cypriniformes > Cyprinidae > Sinocyclocheilus > Sinocyclocheilus rhinocerous. Next base: position 5,001,243 of record NW_015628351.1, read on the forward strand.
TGGTGTCTGGGAGGTCAGTGGGGCGATGGTAGTTGGCCCCGAGCCAGAACAGAGAATTGATGGTGGTGTCATCCAATGCCGTCGGCGAGCCCGCAAAATTGCCAGGCGTACTCGAAGAAGGGGAGATCTCTGCGGCCTAAGGCGGAGAAACAAGCGGTGATTTCCATGATCGTGGGGGGGAAAAAACAAGAAAACAAAAGATTTTCAAAAACGGAAACAAAACGGGGAGAAGGGGCGCCGCTTACTTTCTGTTTAGGTCCGGAATTCTGTCACGTTTCGCTACTGTGAGGAGCACGGAGACGAAGGAGCGAGGAGACGAGGAGTGGAATTCAAACATATAGATTTTAATGAACTTCCAGGGAACAAGGAAAACACACATAGCAAGGGTAGACATATACAAAACACGAAACAAGAGTCTGACAATATCAAATCTGTTTGTTTGCTATTTTTAAATTAATTTCCTCCAGATTTACCTGTGATCTAGATGTTACTTGTGACCTTTGAGTGGAAAAAAAAAGATATTTGACAGCCACAATATGTTTTAAAATGTTAAGGCCCAATATGCTTTAAGCAAAATCGAAAAAACAAACTTGTGTGATGACATTTCTGACAAAATCAGGACAAAATGAAGTTTGTTTAGAGTTTGTTTTGGGAGTTCGAAACAGCTTGTCAAAGTGAACTTTCCAGAAAAATAGAATTGAAAGTGACACTGACACTGTTTAATATGTTTAACACTGTAAAGCTACTTGCTTTGAAGAAGTCTATTTTATAAAGTGCTATATAAATAAATGTGACCAGACACGACTTGCCTGGAGTGCACAGAAAACACAGAAACACTCTCACAAATATCACTAACATTTTTTAAAGTTATTTAAATGTTAGGACAAAACCTTCCTTAAAGTAATGTTTATGGAATGTTCTTTTAACTTTATTAATATTTAGTATATGTTGCCATAACATCGAGAAAAAAAAGTTTTTAGAACAACATTCTCGAGACATCCTTATGATGTTTTTTGTGGTTTTGTAACCTTTAAATAACATTATAATCACAACAAGAAAACTAGACATTTTAATATTCTTAAAATATAAAAAAAATAAACATTCAAATAGCGCTATATTTTGGGTAAAAACAAAGTTAGCAAAATATTGTAAGAAATGCTTTTGTAACCTTTCAATAACGTTATAATCACAACAAGAAAACTAGACATTCTAACGTTCTGAGAATATAAAAAATAAACACTTAAATAACATGATATTTTGGGTAAAAATAAAGTTAATAAAACCTTGTAGGAAACGTTTTTGTAACCTTTAAATAACGTCATAATCATGACAAGAAAACTGGACATTTTAACGTTATAGAAACCTTTCAAAACAATGTTCCCACAACCTTTTTATATAACGTAAATTGTTACCTGGTTCCACATCGCAATAAGATGCTTTCTTAACTGCTGTTTTCGTTTTTGCTGTTTTGTTATTGAGAGGAAAGTGCACGGCACATATTCATATATTCATCTGAACACCGCTCCCAGCAGTGCAGACAGCATCTGGATGCTCACTAACAATAAACTACTGCAAAAGTATTTCAAACTTCTTTTTACCCCAATCAAAGAACAAGAACTTTGTTGTCAGTATATCAGGGCCTTTAGGTTGTAATAGATATTCATACGATCACAATGTACTGCATCTATCCATCCATCCATGTCTCTATCACCCCCCCACCCTCTCTCTCTCTCTCTCACACACACACACACACACCTACACACAGCGTGGTAGGCCACCTGTCTCTAATGGCTGTGATCTGCTGAGTTGCGTAACCAGAATGTCCATCAGCTCCGGCCTCCTGCTGACAGCGCCGCAGTGGTCTGCTCGCTCCATGTTTTTGTGTGCGTTTGCTCCTGCACAATACTGTGTCTATTTGCGTTCATGCATAACCCATTGATTCCTGCGGGTCAGGGTCAGAAAACTTTCAAGAGGCATCCTTGTCCCAAGGAATTTACGAGCACTTTTCGCCCACACAGTGAGTCTGCCCACTGTCCCAAATGACGTAATTTGTTAAGCGACGTTTACCACCGAGGCTGACGCCTAGAAGAGAATCTGCAGTGATTTAAAGGGATTGGTTTAATTACTGTGATCTGTGCGCCATATTTATTTAGTAGGATCTAAAGTAAAAAGCCAAGCGTTTGGCACATAACTAATGCAAACCATTAGTCTGATTATGTTGTCTTGTACTCGAGTACGAGCCGCATACCTTTCGCTCTCTCTCTCAGGAGAGAAGGGTGTAATGGCTTTTAAATAATGGTTCATTGTTGCAGTTAATCCAGATTAACAGAGGATATGCTGTGTCTCCGTTGTGTGGCTAAAACAGAATCTGTCTACTGACTTTCTGGCACAAATTTCATTAATGATCCAAATCCCATAGTGACAGCGATACAGCTGTTCTCCCGTCCTGCACCGATATTCATTTATTAAACTGTTGTGTTGTGTGTCGTTGGGGTCGACAGGACGTACACCTAATCGCAGGCCTGGGCGTCTCGTTTTATTTTTGATGAAATGTCTGTGGATGTATTTTACAGTGTTCTTGGACATGTGAGTGAGAAGACAGCTTGACCAGGCACCGTGTTCCAAAATCCTCCCCCGTTCAGTCCACACTTCCCTCACGTCCATCTCTGATGCGTGTGTGTGTTTGGCGTGGTGGTGTTAGAGGTGTGAGATCGGCGTGGATGTGCTGCCAGGTGGCTCGGCCCACTTGTTCGCCATTGACTTTTACCTTAACTGCCTTCTCTCTGATCCACTCCTGCAGCCTGTTATTTAAAACTTAGAGGGATAGTTCACCTAAAAATGAAACTTGACTCACTGTCATATTGTTCCAAACCTGCATGACTTTCTTTCTTAGGTGAAGACATATTTTAAAGAACTGTTGTCTATACAGTGAAAGTCAATGGGTTTCAAACAACACTGGACCCTGCTGACTTCTATGGACAGAAAAACATTGAAATATACAGTATATATATATAGATATACATAGATATATATATTAATATATATATATTTTCAAAATATCACTTTTTGTGTACATTTTTCATTTTAAACTGTATTTTATCCAAAATATTTGAAAGCTCCAAAATGACCAATGCATATTATTCACTGCAGTTTGCAGTAAAACACCAACTTCTATTCCTTTTCACTCAAATTATGATTACAGGGGTGGATTAATGATAAATAAAGTCTTATTTTTACACAGTTCCTTGCATAATACTATATCATAACCTCAAAACACTTTTGCCATAGTGGATGAATTGTGAACTAATACATTTTAATGTTTGCATTAAATAATCAGCTTCACATGTATGGCTTTTCTGACATGGTAAGCTTGCTCGTTAGCTCACCTGGTCCCTGAGTCCCGTGAAACACAAGTCACAATAAAAGAGCTCAAAGACTTGAAGAAGCAAGCTAAATTGGCATGGTTGCTTCAGCAAATGCTGTGTTTCATTTCCAAACTGCTACAATATTTACAACAATCAATGTAATAAAACATCGCAGGTTTAAGTGAATCTGTTTTAGATAAAAACTGAACGTGCTTTTAGAGGCATGTACTGGACATTTCACTTTGAAAGTGCCACAAAACATGCAAGATGTTCGTAATATCATCTTCAGAAATGTTTGGGATTTTTTTTTTCTCAAGGCAAGCATCACTATACTGTATGTATATGATGATGGAATATGAAACATGTGACAGCATGTCGTAGTCATACATTGAAAAGATCACACATCTTGAGGAATCTCTTTAGACTTGGGCTAGTAAGCAAACACCTTGCACACTGTACTAAAAACACTTAAAACACCATAGCAATATTGCAACACCCTGGCAACCACCCACAACATTCTAGCATCATGGTAGTGAGTTTTGCGTAGTCAAACATTTACATTTGCTTCAGAAATTGTAAATGTCTAGAGAGAGATACACTCTTAAAAATAAAGGTGCTTAAAAGGTTCTTCACAGTGATGCCATAAAATAACAAGTTTTGGTTCCACAAAGAGCCATTCAGTCAAAGTTTCTTTAAAGAACCATCTCTTTCTTAACTTTTTATAATCTGAAGAACCTTCTTTCGCCACAAAGAACCTTTTGTGAAACAGAAAGGTTTGTCAGATGTTAAAGGTTCTTTATGGAACCATTTAGACAAAAAAAGGTTCTTCTATGGCATCGTGAAGCACCTTTATTTTTAAGAGTGTAGAATAAATGAAGTGTGGTTGTATAGTTTAGAGGAGCAATGCGGTACTACCATTCTGTACATACTGTTGGTACACTGTCATTGTCTGTTATCTTAGACATAGATGGATTAAATGCATGCATGCAGGTTTTTTCAAACTGCACTTTCTGAATGTTTACATGTCCCCCGTTCTCACTCTCACTCTGTCTTTCTCACACACACTCTTTCCAGCTCTCAGATTGCAGATTATTACAGATATATTGCCATAATTATCTAACTTTATAGCGCCTTTAAATGTCACATGTAGTCAGAGTTATGGACTTAATATTACAAAGAGGGTTGAAGCACAAGGATGACTTAATAAAATTATAATTTCAGTGAAGCCAGTGATTCCATTTATTTTGTGCATGTCTTTAATGTTTCTATATATTTAAGCTTTGTGTGTGTGTATATATAATATATTATATAAATATATAAATTATTTCTTTATGGGAAAGGTGATTAAATGTATGCATTGGTAAATAAATTATATTTTAAAGCAAACTTTTAAAAATCCAGATATAAGGAAATGACAAGTGTCAGTAGAGCTGCGAGAATGAATCACAAAACCCAGAAATGTCAGCAGCCTGCAGTTGAGTTATTTATTTCCTTATGACTAATGTGTTTGGGCCATTTTAAATGTCCACTTCTGGAACATCTATATACATGCTATTAGCATGAAACACTTTATGAGGTGCTAACACATAATGAGGTCCTCAGGTTCTGGTTGCTGTTGTGTAACCAGGCAGGAAGAAAGATTTGTCCTGTTAAGGATTCAGTTGAAGGCCATATTAATTGTTTTAATTGGCCTTATTAATATTGATTGTAAGGCCATATTAAGAGCCTACATGGCTTAAATTCATATTACATTTGTGAACTTGTGTCTTAGTATTAGACTCCTCTTAAAAATAAAGGTTCTTTATTGGTATTGATGGTTCCATGAAGAACCGTTAACATACATGGAACCTTTCCACTGCACAAAGAGGTCTTTATATTCATATTTTTAAAATGTTCTTCACGCTAAGAAAAAAATTGGTTCTTTTTAAGAACTGCTTACTGAAAGATTCTTTGGGGAACCAAAAATGCCTCTTCGATGGCATTGTTGTGAAACCCCACTTTTGGAAGCTTCATTTGTAAGAAAGTAGGACCCAAATATCTGTCTGTTCCCACGTCCCATTAAAGTGCCCCTATTATGGGTTATGAAAGGTTCATATTTTGGTTTTGGGAGTACCCAACAACAGGTTGACATGCATGCAAGGTCAAAAAACACTTTCATTGTCTTGTAGTATGCATTTATTTTTACCTTACTTGCTCAATGACTCCCAAACAATTCGCTCAACGATTCATTTTTCCAAACCCCTCCTTTGCGTGGCGCTAATCTGCAGTGATTGGTCCAATTGGTCTCACTTTCATTTCATCATGCATGTAATGCCTGATAAAGCAGCGTTTGTGAGCGCAGTGCTGCTTTGTGTACAGCATTACCGGGGAAACCGCTATTTTTACCGCGCGTGGAAAAGAATACATTTGCATTTTCATTCAGACCGAAACGAAAAGACCAACAAGTGGACGGGCAATATGCTAACGTCAACATGAAACGGCTTGGGATTCGTTTTAAAAACGACTCGTTTCAATGATTCAGAGTCCACTCTTTCTTTTGAGAGTTAATTACTGGCACAATTGAGAAATTTCAATTTAAGAATATCCTTTCTCCTTAGTCTATCTAGCATTAAGGTCTTAAAAATATATATTTTTGTGTTATATGATAGAAATAAATTTATAGTGGGGAATTGAGAATGTATAAATGATGACAGATTTTTTTTTGAATGATCTGTCCCTTTAAATCTCTTTATTTTATGTCTTAATTTAATTATTGTGCAGTGTTTTGATCACCATTTGTTGTTTTTTAACGTACTATAGACATAAATGTGATGTGACTAACCAAAATCATGAGTTTAGGCACAAGGGGTTCAATCAGGTTTGTTTTCAAGCATTTTTTATGAAGGACTCTTTTTTCCTTCTACCTGTTTCCAGCTTTGCTCTCACCTGGTTTCACAGCGGAGTTCAAAATGAGATATTTGAATGGCCCACACTCTGCCAAAACCTGGCCAGAGCTGTTTACTCAGTGATGGGAGCACATTTGGGATCTGTTCAAATTCAAAGACATGCCAAATCATTCTCTCTTTCTTCTTCGTTCCCCCTCCGTCTCTTTGTGCCTCTCACCCTCACCCGCTCTCTCCCTCATGGTAAATGGAGATGTGAAATATTTAAACACACTTTGTTGTGTGGGGACAATGCACTCTAGCAGATGGACAGGCCCCGCACGGGTTGGATGTATGCAAATCTCCATACAAAGCAGCCCAGGATGTTTTCAATCTAACACCAACGCCTCAGGCCCTGTTTTAATCCCCCTTTACCCACAGCCAGCCCGGTTTTTTATCAAGTCAAACGCCGTAAGCGCTGTGTCAACCTGGACATCTGGCCCCACCACGAAACCAGAGGGAGAGCAAGACAGGCGAGCGAGTGTGGGAGAGAGGATCTGGCTGGCCTGAAACATTTGGAGATGGGTTTGGGATATGGAAAGACTCGGAGAGATGAGTAAAGGACTGTGTGGGATTGTATTGGAGCTTCTGAATAAAAGCTCTCTAACCCTCTTACTTCACTCTGCCGCCTCGGTGGAGATTCGGGCCCGGGAGGCTTACATTTGCCTGGGAGGCCAACATGTTGCTGAGGCGCTCTCTCTCTGTTTTCCGTTTCTCGCTTTCTCTCCCGCTTCTTCTTTCCCTGCCGCTTTCTTTCACGTTTTCAAAGGCAATGAGTGATGCTGGGGGCTGTCGCGTTTGACTGATTGCTTTCTGATGTGACAAATGAAGCAGGGAGCAGCCAGACACCTGGAGATACCTGGCATCCCAGCGCCGAGCGAGCGCACCATCACGCAGGCGTGCGCACGGACACTCCTTATTCAATTACTGGCACAATTAAAACATCGAACCGATGGTGCGTGAAAACTTCACATTTCCATGTTACAACACCCGCTAACTGATGAACTGATAAACCGGCCGGTTAACTGGAACTGACTGATGTCTGAGAGGAAAAAGGGTGTGTTTGATAGATGCTTTGTCTAACTGGATATGCGCGTATTCAATAGAGTCTACTAATATCCAGCCCAATGACATAAAACAGGATAAAGATATACATCTTTAATCCTACCCAATACCTAAACTTAACAACTTCCTTACTGTCTATTAATAAGCAGCAAATTAGGAGTTTATTGAGGCAAAAGTCATAGTTAATAATAATTGTTAGTTAATCGTGAGAACTGGACCTTGAAATAAAGTGTGACCGAAATGTCTTATTTATTTATTTTTTTTTACAAATAAAATGAATTATTAATTCATAACTTTCACAAAGAGTTTATGGCGATGCACCACATTACATTTTACAACCCAAACTAATTTGCCGTGCCATAAAATGGATAAATTGTTGTGAGGGTTTCCAGGTGTCCTCTTTATGATATCAATTCCTGTTTTATGTTTTTTCAACCTGTACAAAAAGTTATACAACATGTTTCAAAGCAGCTTCACATTAATAAACAGGAAAATAACCGTGTTAATGTTGTGATATGCATCAATTGTGAAACGAATTCAAGTTCATCTGTAAAACAGTATCTACAGACGATCATATTGCCATTATGCAGCACAATTTCAATGTTTAATAACAGTTTAATAACTGTGTCAATGTTGGAAAGATAAGCAATTATTATGAATTGAGTTCATTTCAGCTAAGCAGCTCTACAGGAGGAAATATTGTCAGCTCAAGTCAATGTTGATTCAACTCAGTTCAATGCAGTTGCACCACATGAGCTGACAGATTAATTAATATGCATTGAAGTAGTATAAAGTATTTTAATTAAAATATTTATTTATAATATTTCATATTTATAATTTACTATTTAGAATTTCAATTCTATATTATTTGTTAGAAATGTCAATCTTTTAATCTTTTTCTGTCTTTATAATAGGATAGTTGTATCACCCTGACATTTTTTACTTTATGGCCCAAAAATATATCAAAATTAATTGCAATTTAGAAACTAAAAACTTACTCATCATGGAAGAGGTGTGTTCAGGTCATTGTATTTAAGTATACAGTATATAGACACCTTATCTATCTACCACTTCTCTACACTTTTCCTAAGAAATGTAGGAAAAATTCACCTCTGGCTCTTTGAACATGTGAGTCGGAAGGTAAGCAAGAAACATCCCCGGTGTGTGTGTGTGTGTGTGTGTGTGTGTGGCAGACGTACCTGTCTCCTTCACAGCTGCCTCTCAGACTGCAGGAGCCCAGCTAGCATGACACCTCACATCTCTGAACAGGGCCCGAGGACTGAAAAGATAAACATACACACACACATATATATGCATGAACACACACACACACACACACACACACACATACCGCTGCTCCAGCCCTCCAGACCACCACCTGCCTCCATGCACTCGTCTGCGTACAAACACACAAAATTGTCTCCCTTCCTGTGTTTTTATTTTCATAAAACTTCAACTGACATACCCGCATTAGCTTCCTATGCTCATGTGAGTCTATATGCATACACAAATGTACATATTTGTATGATTACTGTACGATTATATACATGCACACTGCCTACGGCCCTTGCTGCACGCTGCAGGCCAGGCTATGACCCTGGACGGTACCAATGACCCTCACTCAGTTCATTCATTCCTTCAGGTGCAACACAAATAAATAGAAACACACGCATATGTGTTTTTCTATCTTGGTTTCTATTGTTTTGTTTTTTTTCATGATGAGGAGATGATGAGTATATTTTCTATCCTCTACACCTAAAACTAATCCTCAAACAAACCTTGCATGTTAAGATTTTAATTAAGACATTATTTAGTGTGTATATTAAGCTGATTCTTAAAATGTAGGTTTCTGATTTCATAATACATTTGATATTTGCGAAACCTGAAACACACACACAAATAATATATACAACAATATAGAGAACACAACTGAAAGGTGTTTGTATTTCTCAACGATATATGAGAGATTACGGTCCTGACTTAAGAAATAAAAGAGAGAGAGAGAGAGAGATAGTTGGAGAAAGAGCGAGTAAAGAAAGAGAAATCTGGGGGTAAAAGCAAGTGTGAATCTGACAGACCAGATTGCCTGGCAACAGAATGACCATCATCTGGTGCAAGAGAAAGAGTGAGAGAGAAAAAGAAAGAGGGATTGGACATAAAAAAGGAGAAAATATGGTGGCAGTTTTAGTGACCACAATGCCAAAACCAAATCATTTTGACTGAATTAATTATCTTTAGATGTTCATTTTTTATTTACAGAACCCGAGAGTCCGTTATATCAATGGCAATTACATATATCAGAAATATTTAAAACGATGCTGAAACAGAAAACTTCTCCTCTGTGTGAGTATGACACTATGAGAGCAGTGTCAAGGGTCAAATCTTCATTTAACGATGCAGTATTATTACGGAGATTCCCACTGGCCCCATCAGTGAATGACATTTTGGTTTCCTGATGTCTGGTTGAGACTTTTCGCCAAACGTTCTGGGCTGACTGTCACAGCACAGCCTCAGGCACAAACTACACCAGTCCCCTCTCTTCACACACAGCACACACTCGCTTTAAACATGCGGGAGGAGGGGAGATCAGCCTATATTGTGCCAAATTATGTTCTTTATTCTTAAGCAATATTTTAGATTTAATATTTTAACATTAAAATGAAGCACACTGTATCCCACAATGCAATGCACTCAATTTGAACTTGAAGTAATATAAACTAAGATTTTTAGCAGTTCTTTATTCATTTAGTATTTGCATGCCCTGCCAAAAGTCAAGACCATTTTATGCAATATTAGATTACAAAGTGCACAATAAATATGCAACATTATGCAATCACGTGAGAGTAATGTAGCGTACCTCTGTTTCAATATATGTATGTAACAATGCTTAATCTGTTAAGCTTACTGTTAAAAATAGTGTTCCATTCTGACTATAACCATGTAACTATTTCAGTTGTCCCAGATACTTTAACTGCGTCTCAGAATCACATACTGTCAGAGTATATATTGGATTTGATGAAGAACTTCTCGACAGTTCATAGAGTAGAGTACTCTATGAACTGTCGAGAAGTTCTTCATCAAATGTTCAAAAGTTTGAGGTCATCAAGATTTTTTTATTTTTTTATTTTTTATGGACATGGACATTTTTTATTTTTATTTTTGAAAGAAGCCTCTATCTAATGCTCACCAAGACTGCATTTCGAAAATAAAACAGAGTAAAAACAGTAATATTGTGAAATATTATTACAGTTTAAAATAACTGTCTTCCCAAATTTCAATTTCAAAATGTAATTTATTCCTATGATGGCAAAGCTGAATTTTCAGCATCATTACTCCAGTCTTCAGTGTCACGTGATACTTTATAAATCATTCTAATGTGCTGATTTGATGTTCGAGAACATTTATTCTTATTATCAGTGTTGAAAACAGTTAAGCTGATTAATATTTTTGTGTAACCTTTGATCCATTTATTATAAGCAACTTTTGTCTTGTTTTTTTAAGAAGTCACTTATAGATTTGGGCTGTCACAGTTGCTTTTTTTTTTTTTTTTGTCATATCCAGAATACAATTTAATATTTGGGCTTAGTGGTTGGCACCCATAAGACAAAACGTATGTCCATTTTATTGTTATTTAGTCTGATATGATGTTTCTCTGTCTGTTAGTGCCATGGCAATAGCTGCTCTGTCTGTTTAAATGAGTTCTGTGATTGAGGAAAGTAAGCGCGAAACTTGCTTTACCACTGAAATGGTGCTGTTGTTTGTGCCAGAGCGGCATGCGTTTAAAGACTACGTTACTGACCCTACAAAGTGACTGTAACTTTTTTTTTTTTACCTGTCTATTTTGACATCCAAAGTAATTCTACATTTTTGCCATTACAAGCTACATTTGATGCAACAGTAAGAAATGTCTATATTAGAATATACTTCTAAATAATAGAAATAGTGTCCATTGGAGGAGTACTTCAGATTTTCAACAGAAATATTTTGTAGATGTAGCAATTTGCATTTGTCTTCCTACAGAAGAATATTGCATAGTATTTGTTAGGGTTGGCGATATGAACAAAATCTTATATCACAAAATGAGTAATTTTATTTCACAGTAACAATATAGCACAATATAATTATTTTTGCTTTAAATAAGGTCTTTATGATATCAAAATTTTTGAAACCATAGAAATTTCGTAAATCTTTTCACCAGTGTCAATATCACAAGAAACTAATACTGGCCTAAATTAAAAACAAACAAAAAACTCAAGCTTACTGAAGACAAGTAAGCAGTCAGTGATGAAATAAGAATAATAAACTAATTGCAAGCGATAGGACAAAAAACTACAGTATAACAAATAAATAAGAAATGCTACATAAATCGTATAAAGTTCTGTTCTTCGCTGTGTAAATTAAATATCTATTTCTTATTATTAAAGTTACACAAGTTATTTAGTCGAGTAGTGAGAGATTTTCTGTCTTTTGTTGTTTGATTAACATAATTGACAGATAGTATTGACAGGAATATTAGACTGCTGTCACTTTAAGAGCTGCCCAGATACAGTATACTCTTGTCTTTCTCAGCTGTTTGCTTTCACTTAAGACCTAAATTACTTTGTTTATGAGGATACTTGCAAAGATGGACATTTTGGCACATACAAGTGTGTGTAACCGTTTAAGGCCTATAAAGTGACAAAAACTCCCGCGCTCTATGAGCACCATCCTCACGTGCGTGCGCCTCTCAGATAGCGCTCAGAAATGAGTTCTCTTTTGCTGCTGATTGCATTTTAACAGATTAAAATCACTTGTTTTTAAACCGCAATGCTTAAAAACGCATGCAAACGATACGTTTCCGTGACCATGTAGCACAGCAGAGTCATGTGAGCGTGTAACCGAGACAATAGTCCAAAATCTCTACCGGTTGACAAATTTCTTCCAGTTAATCGTGTCTACCGGTATATCACCTACACCTAGTATTTGTATGTGAGTCACTCCTGCAGTCAAGTGAACGACAAAACACAGATCTGAAGTCCTTGACCCTAGTGTCACCTACAGAAATACATTGATTAAATGTAAATTAATTAGAAACATTGAGACACAAGAGCATATATTACAAATAAAGAACTCTAATTAGTCTTTGGGTTTATGGCTACAATATCATTAGAAACATGGATATTAGCTACTAACACCACACATTCTGCTGGCATTTTCATTAAAGACGTAAAACCAGAAGTTGGCGAAAAACGACATAAATAAGCTGTCTGGAGAATGGTTTATGGTCCGGCTGGAGCTCACGCTCGCGCTCACCCTCTAAACTTCTCCAATAATAGTATCTCGCTGCTTTAATGGAGTCCTCTGTATGTGTGCGAGTCAGTTTCTTTTCCATCTTGTTCACCCAGTCAACTTCTCCCGCTGTACTAATTAATGAATGCTTAGTGTGGGTGCCCTTTCTATTGAGTCCCTTTAGTATAAACATAATTAATGCTCGGCCTCTTTTATGGAGGCTGTCATCAGTATTCATCCGCATCCCCCGGAGGAGCGCGCGCTGAACCGCTGCTGCGGCCG
>NW_015628351.1:5014836-5035720 GCF_001515625.1 Sinocyclocheilus rhinocerous
CTGCTGCGGCCGGACCGGCTCGCCTCGGCACAGCAACACTTGGAGCCCGAGTGAAAGGACCTGGGAAAGCACAAAAGTGGTATTTGTAAGCCGAGATCAAAAAGCATTTACCTTTAGATGTTTTCCTGTTATGAATATTCAATGGCCTTATTGAAATCTAATTTAGGTCTCCTTATCTCTGGGGGTTTTTAATCAGTGCACATAGCCGGAGGGTAGATCTGATTGACAGCCAAACTTTAGTGAAAGACAGAGAGCTGGTGGAGGGGGGAACAGACACAGGGCATGGACAGAAGCACAGAGAGAGAGAGAGAGAGCTGTGCACTTGTGTTTTTGGGGCACAAGATGTAAGGTGTAAAAATGCTGTTTTGAATGCAAAACAAACTGGTATCTGAACAACATGTTACCACAACACTGTTTAAAGGGATAGTTCACCCAAAAATAAAAATTCTCTCATTAATTACTCAACCTCATGTCGTTCCAAACCTGTAAGACCTTCGTTCATCTTCGGAACACAAATTAAGATATTTTTGATGAAATCCAAAAGCTTTCTGACCCTGCATAGACAGCAAGGGTACTACCACGTTCAAGGCCCAGAAAGGTAGTAAGAACATCATTAAAATAGTCCATGTGACATCAGTGGTTCAACCGTAATTTTATGAAGCTACAAGAAGACTTTTTGTGTGCAAACAAAACAAAAATAGCGACTTGATTCAATGATTTCTTCTCTTCCAGGTCAGTCTCCACCACCATTCACGAGAGTACCATGACATTGAACTATCCCTTTAAAAATAAAGGAACAGTTCACCACAAAATGAACATGTCCTTATTTATTCACCCTCATGTTGTCCCATATTTCTTCCACTGAACAAAATGAAAAGTCATCTGAATGAACATACATCAGTATTTTAATTCAGACAGTGTTTATTTCATATTAATTGACCTCACAGCTCAAAATAGAAGGTTCGTACTGGCATTGATGTTTCCATGAAAAACCTTTAACATCCATGGAACATTCCATTGCACAAAAGGTTCTTTATAGTGGAAAATGGTTGTTTTTAGAACTTGCTGAAACGTTCTTTAAGGAACCCATTGTTAGAACCTTTATTTTTTTAGAGGTAACTGCCAGTGACTATATTATTACCCATCATCATGTTAACATTTTAACCAATAAAATAAACTACTAGACAGCTGAAAATAATCAGGGAACATTCTGAATTGAATTCAGAAAATTTTAAATAAAGCACAAGTCATTTTTGGTCAGCATTTTGGTCAGCTTGACAGCACCATGTGCTTTTACTGCATGGAAAACAGAAATTCTGATTCAACTTAAGAAAGAAAATGAGCTTAAGGCATGAGCGTGAATAAATGATGACAAGTTTCATTTTTGTCTGAGCCCATCCCGTTAACTTTACCAGACTAAATGAAGCTCAGCTGTTTTACTGCTGCAAAGCTTCGCTGATAAGCGATGACACAGTTTGAGCTAATGACTTACAGAGACTGCTTAGTTTGAAACAAGAGAATGAAATTTCCTTGCGTGATGAGCTGATAATCAACAAAGGAGAGGCTGTCAGAGAATTGAAGCGGTCCACCAAAGCTCTGAGCTAATAAAGGTCTTTTGTTAGGAAGAAGTCTTCTTGTTCAGGTCTTAAGAACATACAGCACTATCACTCCTGCAGTTATAAAACAGCCTCATCGATGAGCACAGCGAGAATTAAGCGAGTATTAAACACATTGTTGCGTGTGATCATTTGAGACCTTCTGACTGGAAGGAAAGATGGAGGGAGTTATTTTCTGAAGAGGGCAGCATATGACGACTCCCTGCCAAAGCAATGCATCATATTGTTCTATAAACATACATTTGGCATTTGTTGCAGTTTGTTTGTGTGTGTGTGTGTGTGTGTTGGTTTAAAAAGTAGACTGGAGGTCTAACTGTCAGGAGCATATTTTTGTGTTCTTTCTGTCTGTTTCTTTCAATGATATCAGCACAATCAAAGGTAAGGAATCCAGACAGTTCCAAATAACAGCAGCTGTCTTCAACAACATCACCCTGATAAAATAATTTTAAAGGCACAGTTCAACTGAAAATGAAATTCTGTCTTCATTTACTCGCCCTTATTATGTTCCAAAGCCGAATGAATTATTTTCTTCTGGGGAAGACAAGAGATAATGATTTGAAGGACTAGAGGGTTTAAGCTTCAAAAAAGAAAGCAGCATAACGGTATCATAAAAGCTGGTCTGCATGACTTGTGCACTATACTGTATGTCAAGTCTTGTGAAATCATATGATAGCTTGTATGTGAGAAACAGGCTAGAATATTGTAATATTTTAACAGTTCACAGTTAATGAGAATTATGTCAAATTTGTAAAGAAATTATTTGTTTTGGGTTGAGTCTTTTTAACAAATGATTAATGATTTGTTCATAATATTCCACACATAATCCACAATTCCAGTCTGCTTGTTTGTAAAAATCAAATTAATCATGAAAGCACATTTTGAACTTAAAACTGCTTTCTCCAGTCATCTCATCTGAATCAGGTGAGAAATATGCATAGATCAAGCACCATTTATGAGCAGAAACAGTTCTAAACAAATATGTTGGTAGATTTTGATGTGAGAGGACAATTGGAGATGGACTTTTTCACTGGAGTAAGTGTTATTATGGATTATTGTATTTTGTTCAGAAGCAGCCGTTTAAATTTAAAATGCCTTAACGATGGAAAATGATGAATTTCTTTATTACAAACAGCTTAACACAGGACATCAGCTGATGGACTGGAGTTGTGTGGATTACTTGTGGATTATTGTAATGTTTTTATCAGCTGTCTGGACTCACATTCTGACGGCACCCATTCACTGCAGAGGATCCATTGGTGAGAAAGTGAAATAATGCTAAATTTCTTCAAAACTGTAAAAACAAACATCTACATTTTGAATGGCCTGAGGGTGAGTATATTTCAGCAAATTTTCATTTTGGGGTGAACCATTCCTTTAATATCTCACTGGAGGTGAAATTATCAGTAAACACTGATTTTAATTTTGTTCTCTTTCTCATACAAAGTATGGACAACTTTTATACTACTTTATGGTTTTTGCACCCTATTTTAGGAGCCATCCTTGCATTGGTGTACTTACAGATTCACTGTTATTTATGTAAATTGCACTGAAATTACACTATAGCGGCATACACAATAATAAATGATATTACCTGTCAAACAAAAAAGAAGCAACTTGGGCATTGCATCAAATTGTTGTTTACCCTCGTTCTGGCTTCAGAAGCTTTCTGCTTCTTCGTCTGTTGGAAAAGCAGGATAATAAGGGTTTCATTGTCTAATTTTCGCTCTTTGCATTGCCAAATGGTACTAGTGTATCTACAGAGGTGGCATTCATGAATATCTTGGACAGGCTTCATTGAGACACTAAGAATGTTTTGAGTTCTTGCAACACCTCTTGATATTTTATATGGGTGTTTCACTGACACTTCCTTATCATGGCGTGAGCGCAGGTGTGGGGTCCTGTCCCGGAGGGCTCCATTAAAATAGTGTCCCTCTCTGTGCCGAGCTGCAGGACAGTGTGTGTAACGCCGGCCATATGCTGACCAGGAGGCCAACAGCTGACTGAGATAATTGACAGAAATCAACATATCTGGACACGCGCGCGTTTGTGTGAGATGTGAGCGGGAGGAAATGATTGGCGATCAGCAACACTAGAGTCGCTCCACAGGGAGCGCAAAACAAAGTGATGTGGTAATTTAGTTAGTGGAGCAAGAGTTTATAGCCACAGGGCTCAGCCTTTAACAGAAGAGAAAGACAGAGAGTAGGAGCTTGGAGCTTTCTTCTGGTCATAGAATATCTTTGTTTTGGTTTATTTATGCTGTGACTATATTTCCTAGTCTTTTTCTTTTTGTGCTCAGCAGCCTCTAAAAATATTAATTTGTTCTCTAAATACTTTATTAAATTATTGTTAAATTAACTGTGTTCCCAAAAAACGTAAAGTGCAATAAAATGTATTCTTATGGATTTGATATCTATAATATAACTCATTTTTATTGTGGAGACTAAATAGTGCATGTGTTAGACTAATTAGCATGCAGATCAGGTCTGAGTTTGCGGGGGGGTGTATATAAGGAGAGGACATTCGTTGAGACGACGACACAGTGACATTGTCATTAGCTTGAAGTTAATTAGTAATTAACGGCGCTATTTCACTCAGGCGCATCTCCCGCTCCTCTGACAGGCTCTTTACTCCTCCATTGCGACGAAAACCAATAATGCGCGCAGGGGGCTGTTCCTCTGTCACTTCCCGCGTGAGTTAATTAAGGGCTTTGCCACGATCCTTAAGATATGTAAAAGCTGTGGTATTATGGCATGTCACAACCAGCTGTGTTAAATTCAATAATATCCCGAAAACATACAGTGCCCTACCTCAGGTTTGATGTTGTTTAAATTCACTAAATCAAACTAATTAAAAAGATTAGTAATAGGACAAATTAAGATTTAATCTTAGAATCATTTATATTTTTAAGATTAGATTGACAATAGATTTTAAATTACTGTTAAATGTCTATGCTAAACATCATCAATCTCTCACCTGTTATTTATTTATACAGCATGTAGTATGTAGTTACTATAATGGACTGTTGTGGCATGTGGATTGAAAGCTGATGGATGTGTTAATAAACACATGTGTACACATGTGAAATAAAACCCACGTACAGCCTTATTTCTCCCTACTTCAACTGTATATAGCAATGCAAGCATTTTAAGCATGAGACCTTCTCATATACAAAACACTGGAGGATTCAGTCTTTTTTTCTGAACACGATGACCATTTTAATCACTCTATATCTTTTCCAACAGATCTCAAATAATGTATGGTTTATATATATATATATATATATATATAATATTTTAATTATTACATATTTAAATATAATTATTTAAATATTTATAATCTTTTATATTATTTGAATATGTTATAAGTATTTAAATATAATTATTTAAATATTATATATAATATTTCTAATATTTTAATTTGAACCTTTTGTCAATAGTTTTTTGTCAGAATTTTTACTGTTTGTCATAATTTGATCTCATAATTTTCGTCTTTGTCATAATTGTGATTTTTTAAAATCTCATAATTTAAATTTTTTATTAATTGTTTTTGACAAATTTGACTTGTCATCATTTCAGTTTTTAACCTCTTAGTATCTCATACTTCCAACTTTTCATAATCATAATCATGACTTTTTAATCTCATAATTGCAATTTATCCAAGCATGATTTTTTTTCTTCTTGAAATAGGCTTCCATATATTTACCTTGATTTTTCTCACATATATCAAAATGTCAAATTAGCTAATAATTGTGGAAATGATGACACAATTATCATAATTTGTGTAAAATTAAAACAAATCAATTTCAGACAATACATTTTTAATTTAAATAGTTCTGATAATCCTAGTTTGTTCGTTCATTCATTCATTAATTTATTTATTATTCATTTATTTATTTTGTAATAATATTTGTACTATGGATTTTCATTGTGTGACAAGGATAAAACAATAAAATTTAATCTGTAAAATGGCAGGAGAATGCAACACTGTGAACTATTGTCTGCACATACGCACACACACACAAACAAACATGCATCCACACATCAGCAGAGATCTGGATGTTGTCACCCATCACTCAAATGATCTGGACATTAACCGGATCAGACTCTGAGAGCCTGGGGACATTGTTCTCTGCAGTACTCTCAGAGTACTACAGTCTTTTACACAAATATGTGCTTCAAAGTGAGGAAATACCCAATGAATACTGGTGCGACAGTAACTAAATGCTCTTTTCGTTACTAAACATTCGGTGACCTGAATTACTGAATGGCACGTTCCACAAATACAGTATTTTGTACTGAGAACTTGTAGATATATTAGATAAACTATTACCAAATAAAATAAACCTAACATGAAATCTAAATATCTGTTCTCTTAAACCTACAGATCCTTCCTGGAGCCGCATGGAGCACCTCTCA
This sequence comes from Sinocyclocheilus rhinocerous, assembly GCF_001515625.1. Classification (NCBI taxonomy): domain Eukaryota; kingdom Metazoa; phylum Chordata; class Actinopteri; order Cypriniformes; family Cyprinidae; genus Sinocyclocheilus; species Sinocyclocheilus rhinocerous. The sequence goes on from NW_015628351.1 coordinate 5,020,868, forward strand.
TCTTCAAGTGTGACACAGTGTCGCCCACTTTGCCCCAGGCCCCTGATCTCACCCCAAATCCCACCGCCACGGTAAGCGGCATCGCCATCTGTCTCTATGGTAACCTGAGAGAGTCCCGTGAGAGGGGTGACGGATGCCTGGCACACGCACACATTGCCAACTCACCAGCATGGCACGCAGCGACCTGCCATATGGTGCCATCCCATATATCTGCGACAGAAGCAGAGGAAGACCTGCATGTCCATCCATGCTGATATAGCTCTGGAATTACGACAACAGTGTGAACGACTATTTGCCGCAATATGGCTCTACAAGATTCATTAGCGCACTAGGCTTTCCAATACAGGCTACTTGCAGGCATACATTTTGGCTGCTCGGAATAATGAGCTCCGTGAAAGTGTCTGTTAATATATGTAGATGATCAGAACTGAAGTATACTAAAGAGGCTGTGTGAAAGTTGATGGTTGGATGCAGTTGGTGAAGTTTCCAGACTGGAAACTGAGGTGTAATGATGCTACAAACAGTCGGGAGGTGCTAGCCATGACACTCCAGTTAAACGCACACATATGCCCACCCTCGCACTTTCAATTACGCGCATAAAAGGCCTCTTTTCAGCATTTAAATCTCTGTGCCAGACACAGTTAGCTGACTGTAAACCTTTAAGTGAGATAGGCCTACTACGCCACACTATTTTCTGGACTCTGCTGCCCCCTGGTGGTCTGGCTCTCAGTGCAACTTCAATATGTCTTGGATCACTCTGAAGAAGGTGTGGTAAACACATTTCCCTTGAAAACATACTTTTATATTTCAGCAAAATACACTTACAAATACAGAATACATAATTTAGATTGTTTTACAAGCAATATGGATTGGTTCGGTTTTCAGTAAAACAATTTTGACTACCTCAATTTCTATAGGCCTACTTTTTAATGTCATAATTATGATTTACTTAAGTATGATATTTTCTTATGTAGCTAAAATGGGCTTCCATTATTTACCTTGATTTTCTTTATTTTTATCTCAGATTTCCTCTCAAGCTCTTAACTGACACTGTTGTCTTCTTGGTAAACAAGTATGATACCTTTTTGTGTTTGCCAATAGTTTAGCTAGTCATTGTGGAATTTATGGCACAACTAAATAACAGTCATAACTTACTTAAAAATTATTCTAAAACATTTCAGACAATATTAAAAAGTGATTTAATGATGACTTGCTCTTTGTTGTAATTATCATAGTTAAATAAATAAATACACAAAACAAAACAACTATGGATTTTCACATTTTAAAACATTTGGGACAAGGGTAAAACTGAAATTAAAATGTAAAAAAAAAAATGGCAGGAGTATGTAACATTGTAAACAATTGTTTACACACATGTGCACATAAACACATCATCTGTTGGCTCACTCTGTTGGAGGTGTAAATTAAAACACAAAACATTTTCCGCTTGATTAAAATATAGTTTTATATTTCAGCAAAATATGCTTACAAATACAGAATACTACATTTACATTGTTTACATTTCTTTTTAATGGGACATTTGTCTTGAAAATAAGATCACAATATGTATTGATTCAGTTTTCTGTGAAACATCATTCATCCTCAATTCAGGATGCTATGACACTGCATTAATTCACAGATCATCTATCGTGTTTACTAGTCTTGAGTGAAATAATTATAAGGAATGACGCAAGCATAATAAATATGCAAAATTTCTTCTTCGCTACACTAATGCAAGTTATTGTCAGCTGTGATAATGGAACAAACCCCACAATCATAATCCAGTTATGCAGAACAGTCTATTGTAAACCAATAACACTTTAAAGATCAAATTAAACAGCATTAAATAGAACGGAACAATATTTATGAGAGATGGCATTTCTATAAAGCTGCATCAGTCAAAACAAGAACACACGACAGGTCAGAATCCAGAAAAAAATACAATATGAATTAAGAAAGCAAAGATCATATAAGCATTTTCAATCTAATCTCTAAATCAGATATAAATCAAATATAAAAGTATTCTGAAATATTGTCTACTGCATATATTACACACAGTGATATCTAATCTATGTATACACAAATAACCTTTGTGAACATATTTCTTATGATTTTATGTACTAATGTACTGGAAAAAATACAATTTCCTTGAGTTCCATGCAGAGAACAGTGTTATATAATAATTCAAGTCTTTTTTTGTTTCTTTGCAAATCTGCCATGATCTTCCCTAGCAATAGGCCTGCAATAACAGCAGAAATGTGTTGCCTGTTTTAATGCACACTGACATAAGAACCATTAAAGCGCAGCTAAGCCTTCCTAGGCCTTGCTTTTCCTTCAGTTTCTTTAACGTAACTAAGCAGTAACATTTTATTTTACTCCTCAAAGCAGCGACAGCTGAGAAATAGAAGATTTACAGCACTTTTGTGACCAGAAATATGCTTTAGATTTTGATTTATGGTACATTATACACTTACAGGTTAAATAATCAAGTTGCATGAATTGAATTGAAATATTTTTGATCAAATAATTACGAGTTAGATATAATGTTCAGGGTCTTGTGTCTACATAATAAAGCTTATCACCATAATACATTCATTTCATTGTGCAACATCTTGATCCAAGCAAATGACCAACCGAGAGGTCTCTAATGATTAAATCAATCAAAGACAAAAGCAAACTAGCAGTTTGAAACAAAAGCATCCTTTAAAGATCAGAAACCATTCTCAACAGCAGACAGCTGAGACGAAGAAAATGCTTTAAAGGATCAGCCAATGACAAGATGACCTAGCACATGTTTCATCTAATGACAGTAACGCTCTTCAAACTGGGACAAACTCCAATTCTGCAGTAACAAACTATAATCTCTATCACACTCGGAGTGTGAAAAACAGCTGAGATGTCTGAGACGAGGTATTTTAAAATGTCATGCAATGCCATAACAAATGGTATTAATAATAATTTAATAAACACTGCCAATAATCAGACTCTCGAACTCTAGCTTTTGGTCTTCATCTGATTAAATGGACGGTGTATTGCAGGTTTTTGAACTGCTTTGGTCGCAGTAATGATGATATTAAAGCAACTGCTACCATAAACCAACGCAAGTGCTACAGGGTGAAATAGAAATGAATGAATGCAAAATATTCAGTAACACACTTCATACTGTGGCTCCTAGTGATCTTTAACAGATATGCTACAGCTTCTCCTAAATTCTCTTCAGCCAAAGAAAAGCCAAACAGTCTTTGAAGAACCATAATGAAGAAACCAGTGACTGCCGAGTACGTCCCTCTTCAGAAAGGTTTCTGTCAGAGTCTGTCATTTCTGCTGCTCTGCTCCCGTCATCTGTGCTCTCAGATGTGGATGCTGTGGTAACGGCCCTTCGCTAGATCTATGTCCACTCTGCGAGCTTCTGCGAAGCTTAAAAAAGTTCCTAAACCCAGCAGGTTCACTACAGTGATGAGCCCAAAAACTGACGCCCAGGAGCCAGTGGCCTCGATCAGATACCCAGAGAAATACACCATGATGACCCCTAACAAACACACACACACACACACACACACACACAACAGCATTAACACATACAGCACACTGGCAATCCTCTTAAAAACTGAGATTGAGTGCTTATTTCATTTGAAATTATTAATATCAAATTTACATTTATAAAATATCAATGTTTTATACTATTCTTACCTGTAAATGCTCCACAGGTATTCATTACTCCTGAAAGAAAAAAAAATTACAGATTTAGAAAAGACAGTCATATTGCTCATTGTAAAATTACAATAAATCTATGCACACCAAAAATGATAATTCTAACAATAACTACAAAGTTTGAAAAATTTTGTGTTAACTAAAACTATTAAAAAATTAAAGGGGTCATATGATGCTTTTTTAAAGATCATTATTTTGTGTATTTGGTGACTTGAAAATAAAATTAAAAAGAAATAATGAAACTTAGAAAAAAAGTTTAAGTACTGACAAAAAAATAGAATAAAAAATATATAAACAAAAACTAATAAAAAGTCAAAAACACAAAAAAATGACTAAATCGAATTTAAAAAACTAAAATTAAAATTAAAACAGAAAATATAAAAACTACTTCAAAATATTAATAAAAACTATAAAAAGTATTAATGATACTAATAAAACCCTGGCTACAATCACTTTCAGAGCTTTTTTTTCAGCTGATGAACAATTAAAGCCATTGACAGCCAATCAAAAAAAACCTTCCTACTGATGCATGCACTTTTAATAAACATAATGTTATTGTCCACTGGTGTAAAAGCTAATATAGTTAGCCTTAAGTGTGCAATCGCAGTTTGGGTTAAAGTAGAGAGTATGCTACATACCAAACAGAGCCCCCGCACAGGATGGAGCGAGATCCTGAACATTCACCGAAACCCCACTAGAGAGAGACAATTACATTGTCACATTTACATTCATGCATTTGGCAGACACTTTTACATACATCTTATCAGAGCTTGCATGACCTGGAAATCAAGCCATGACCTTGCACCTAGCACCATGCTACATGCAACAATCTACTGTTTGTTTGTTTTTGTTTTGTTTTTTCAATGCACGAGTAAGCAGTGAGTGACGTTACCTGTGGCTGAATGTGGTGAGGCCCATAGTAGCAGACACCAAAGCCACAGCTGTGGGGAAGGCAGTGGTCCCACACAGGAACAGAGTAAACACACTGGAGACGCCCATAGAGAAGAACTGAAAAACACAATAATACATAATATATTTACAGTTTTTTAAAGAAATTAATACTTTTATACAGCAAGGATGCATTAAATAGATTACAAGTGACAGTAAAGACATTTATTGTTACAAAAGATTTCCATTTCAAATAAATGCTGCTGTTTTGGACTTTCTAAAAGAATCCGGAAAATATATCACAGTTTCTACAAAACTTTTAAGCAGCACAACCGTTGTTGATAATAATAAATATTTCTTGAGCAAGCAAATCAGCATATTAGAATGATTTCTGAAGGATCATGTGACACTGAAGACTGGAGTAATGATGCTGAAAATTTAGCTTTGCAATGAATGAATAAATTCTAATATAATATTGTAATATTCCAAAGCGCAACTGTATTTTTGATCAAATTAATGCAGCCTTGGTGCACATAAGAGAGTGTATATTTCAAACATACCTGCATGAGTTTTCTAACTGACGCAGTATCAAAACCTTTAAAAGACAAAGAAAGGAGCGAGAGTATTAGTGTGGCAGCTGAGGACCATTTAACAGTTTTAGAAGTCAATTGCAATCATGTAGACTTGACATTTACAACACCGTAAAACTCAAACAGACTCGTAACATTGGTGGGAAAGAGCAAAGTCACGACAGAACAATGATTACAGAGATTACACTAAGGAACAGGGAATATTTCATTGCCTTTCTAATTGTCTACCAAAAAGACATGAACATGAGGAACATACAAACTCATATCTTTGAACAAGAAACGGCGAGTGTATTTGTGTAGTATGTGCGGTTTCGTACCCTGCCTGATTAGATGGTCTGAAAGGCAGCCACTAAACAGGGAAGAAGGGATGGCCACAAACCATGGGATCACGTTAAACACCCAACCCTGAGGAAACACGCATGCAGACATACACAGGAACAGGCAATGAACAATAGGCGAGTCCAATGCATGTGATATACACTTTTGCGAATAGGAATTTAACACACACTCTGATGTGATGTGATGCGATGTGGAGCCCCCTGTTGGAGTTCAACCACAACAGCATCATACTAACATGACCTGCTCTCTCTCCTTCACAGAAATTAATTACTGGAGGCTGTTTTTCTCACATAGAAGGAGATAAATCATAGTATACAGACTGATATTTTTTTGCTTTGACACAGATCGTGTTCTCACACGCTGTTGAAAGAGCGTAGTTCAGTTTACCTTGGCATCAGGGAAGGTGTCCTTGAAAAACGTTGGCAGCCATGACAGTAGTGTGAAGAAGGTGCTAGCGGTGCACAAGTGTGTAATAATAACGGCGCTGAAATTCAGACGAGCGTTTAGAATGCATTTGAAATCAATGTCACCAACACAGCATGTTTATAATTATGTAGATGAAGACACTAGTCATATTAGTAGGCTAATAAAAGTGGTTTTATTTTACATCTCTTTAATGGAGATAAGGTCATCTCATATGGGTGCCGCCATAGTGCGATCACCTGACCAAATACTAAAATTTGGGAAAAATTAGAATGGGGAAACCCCCATATCTAGAGACTTTTGCTTGTTGAATAAACCAATCAAGACTAATAGCACATTTCAACAATGGCATCAGTAATCAAAAATTTTTTGCATTATTTGCATGATGCTGGATCCACACCAGTGTCAATGTACAGGATTTTATATTATATAATTAATAAAACAATAGTTATTTAAAATTTTTAAAACTGAAAGTGGGTAATTTAAGAATGCAAAAAAAACTTATCTATTCATGAGTCGGCAGTCTTGTGTGCTTTTTACAGAACGACTGAAAGAGTTGTCAGAAGCTTAGCGATGGTAGCGTTGAAGTCACGTGACCTTAGTGTAGTTTGTTTATAGCTGACATTTAGCTTTTTACTTCTGGTGACTGTATTTAGGCTTCAGAATTCATCAGTGGTGTTCATTTGTAAAGGTTATCATGATGAACAAAATGTATAAGGATCAAAAACATTTGTTGGTCACAGAGCTTATTGCCTGCAATAATCCAAAAGCCAATGGAAAAATCCTATTGGGTTTTTGTCAAGGGAATCAGAGTGATGCGAATTTCTGGGCTGGCCTACAAAAGTACATCATCACTGCAGCACTCTACTGCTACAATAACAACATTAGTAACAACAGTTACTGCTAGAGCACTCCCTCTAAAGCACACTCAAGCATAAGCAGCATTTTAAAATAATTTTATAATTATCATCTACTTTTCCTTATACAATAATGTAATTGTTAAACTAAAATGTTACAAAAAACATCCTGAAGTCATGTGTGCAGTCAGAAACACTCATGTTTAGCTGACGGGACAGAGTACTGTGTTACCGTTTCTGAGTGCTCTATATATAGACAGACATGGAACGGATGTGAATCAGGCCTTTATGGGAGCTCAGTAAAGACCCTTTGTTCAGCATCCATGCTCTCTCTCTCTCTTACACACACACACACACACACACACACTCAGTATTCAGGTGCTAATCTCACCACACAGCTGGCTGTCTGAAGAGACGCAGCCAGTTTCTCTTGGACAGTTTGGACTGGGTCCCAGCGCTGCCCAGAGACTCCAGTGTGATGATGGGACCTGACAAACACAAGCACGATCAGTTTTTAAACAAACAGTTGAACACCTGTTAAGGAAGGAATAACAGCACAGCTACAGTCTCTGTTCTGCATGGAGTGTATAAATACACATCTACTGCACCTCAAATACTTGTTAACTATCACTGAAATATTTACCCACATTTTAGCCAAACTACAATAAATGGCTTACACAGTGTAATTGAAACTTAAATTGTGACATTAGCTTATTACACAGCTCTCTAGAATACTTGATTTTGATTAGGCAATCATGGCAAAAAATATTTTGCATATTTTAGAATGTCTACGATGTGGAATTTTTACAAAGGACAACACCATCAAAAGTTTGGGGTCAGTAAGATTCATTTAAAGAAATTAATACTTTTATTCAGCAAGGATACATTCAACTGACTAGAAGTGACAGTAATAACATTTATAATGTTTTATATATATTTGTCAATATGTTTATATATATATTATTTATATTATATTAAACAGCACAGCTGTTTTGAACATAGGTAATAATTACAAATGTTTCTTGAGCATCAAATCAGCATATTAGAATTATTTGGAGTAATGGCTGCTATATATATATATACATGATTCTCAATGTAGTAGATACATATTTTTGGCAGTTTAATGTGTTTTGTGGCCATGGACACAGACATTCAAAGGTTTGGGGTCAGTAAGATTTTTTCTTAATGTTTTGTGCACCGGGGCTGCATTTATTTGATCAAAAATACAGTAAAAACACTAATATCGTGAAATCTGATTACAATTTAAAAGAGCCGTTTTCTGTTTCATAACATAAAACGCAACAAACTGAGACAGACTAAATCCAGAAGAACTGTGGCAATGTCTCCAAGATGCTTCAAGAGACCTACCTGCAAAGCTGCTTTAAACGCAAAGGATGGTCACACCAAATGTTGATTTAATTTAGTTAATTGATAGTTGATTGATATTCACAGCATTTTTACACAAGTCAAGTGCCTACAACTTTTAACAGTACTGGAGCTTTGCAGGTAGGTTTCTTGAAGCGTCTTGGAGACGTTGCCACAGTTCTTCTGGATCTAGTCCGTCTCAGGTTGTTCTGTTTCTTCATGTCATTCCAGACAGACTGGATGATGATCAGATCAGATCTCTGTGTGCAGCACTGGCTGTTGTCAGACTCCTTGTGCAAACAAAAATCTCACTGGATTATTACAATTAATGGCAAAATTAATGTTTGGAAATGTAAACTGATATTTCCTAATGACACACTACAGCAAAAGATTTAACTTAAAATTTTGACTTAAAACCATTTTAAAACATTTCTTTAGCTGGTGAAAATACTAGTGTACTAATAATTTTGGCCACCACTGAATATATATATATATAAATACTGTATTTTTGATCAAATAAATGCAGCACATAAGAGACTACTTTCAAAAACATTAAGGAAAAAAATCATCCTGACCCCAAACCTTTGAATGTCAGTGTATATGGCCACAAAACACATTAAACTGCCAAAATATGTATCTACTACATGAAAAACGCATTGAGAATCATTTAGGAATTGTACCATGATTCTCAGAATCAAAATCAAATTATAAGGTGCCAAGCTCACGAATGATTGTGATTCTATCCAGAACGCGGAAGTAAGCCGTTTTCGGTGAATGTGCAAGACTTCCAGTTCATTAGCCACCATAGGGAAATAACCAAAAGAATAACAACGTGCAGTAAACAGTAAAACTGTTTGCACTAAAGCAGTGTGTTCATAATTAAGATAATACATTAAAATAATATGGTAAGACACACCAATTTGCAATATCAAGCAGCAAAACGAGCTGTTTTGTACAGCTAAAAATAGCTGGAAGTGGATGACACCAGAAGCCAGACATATTCATTTTACAAATGGCCGCGACCGCTCTTACGGGAAAAATAAGGTGGATATTCTGGACATACCTTCTCCTTTGAGCAGATACTTCCACATGCAGTACGCCCACAACACAGACAGAAGCCCAGAGACGTAGAACACACTCTCCCAGCCATACAAGTCCAGCATCAGAGAGCCTACGCCTCCTATCACCAGAGTCCTACACACACACATACACACAGTTACACAAACTCAATCTGAAAGACATCCGTTACATTTCTAAATGTAACAGAGAAAGCAGACACAGTCAGAGATCCGACACTAACCCCAGGTATGAGCCGCTTCCTACGGTGCTAATGAGGAAGCCCCTCTCACTCTCCACAACCTTCTGAGAGCACAGACTGGCCAGAGATGGGTAGTGAACACCTGAGCGCCACAGGATAACAGAAAGAAAACAAACACTCTTTTAGTGCATAGCCATTAGTGGATTATTACGGTTTTCATATTATGACTAATAACACACAAACAGTCAATGTTATAAATTTATACCACCTTGTTAAAAAAAAAACACTAAGTAAAATATGTTGTAGTAGTAACCATTAAATAATTAATTATTTTTTATTTATAATTATTAATATAATTATTTTCTTAAATATTTATTTTTAAGTAAACATTTATTTCCTTAAAAATAAATAAATTGCAAATTGTCATTCCTAGTGGAATGACCTGCCCAACTCAATCCGAGCAGCTGAGTCCTTAGCCATCTTCAAGAAACGACTAAAAACACATCTGTTCCATCTTTATTTGACCCTCTAACTCTAGCACTTTCTATTCTATTTTAATTCTACTTTATCTATTTATCTTCTTTTTTTATATAAAAAAAACTAGCAGCTTTCTATTTTTTCTATTCTATCTACTAGTTTTTCTTTGTGGGTGTGTGTGTGTATGTGTGTGTATAATATATATACAGTGGGTACGGAAAGTATTCAGACCCCCTTAAATTTTTCACTCTTTGTTATATTGCAGCCATTTGCTAAAATCATTTAAGTTAATTTTTTTTCCTCATTAATGTACACACAGCACCCCATCCATACAGAAAAACACAGAATTGTTGACATCTTTGCAGATTTATTAAAAAAGAAAAACTGAAAAATGCTCAGTATTTAGTAGAAGCAAAAGCGTCTGCTAAATGACTAAATGTAAATGTAAATTAATTAATATTTATTTTTAGAAGTTAAATTATATTTTGGCCATCCTCGCACATTACAAATATTCACGTTGTTTTTTTATCCTGTACTGTAGAGATTGTGTATTGTAATGTGTAAGTACTATCGTATTGTAATATTACGACCGCACCAGTTGCACCGCCCAAAGGACGGCCCTGGATATAAGGTATTTCATTGCACTTTAACAAGTAATCTGACCGGCCTATATATGTGCAATATTTTAACCAAGCCCTCACTAACTGAGTTTATTGCCACAGTTATGTTAGAAAGCATCTCATTCTTGTTTCTGTGGCGGTGCGTTGGGCTCGGGCGCACGGTCCGGAGTGCTGGTCTTTAAATGAAATCTACTATTGATTTTCACCGTTGACTGATTTTGCAGAACATTTAGACTGATAACTTCCGTGCGCCGATGCGGCAAATTTGTCACAGGAAGTGCGGTATGACAGTTGTGTCCGACTATATATGAACTAGCGGTTTTAAATACGATATTTTTATATTTAATATGATATTTTATCAGTATGTACGTATACGTATATTTTTTTCGATTATTGGTGCTTCCATAGGCTCACTCTCATGCACCTGCGCGCTTTTAAAACACCAAATAGTTATGCTATGACAAGTACAGAGAGTCTCTCTCTTCCCCCCCCCATGCACTATAATATCGTGTATCGTCGATCTCACGGGCTGACGATATGACGATTTGAAAAATGACCATATCGCCCAACACTACTGTGGCACCATCTACGCTGGCAAAGAAATCAAAGTCAAACCCTTTATAGAAATAGCATATTTTATAGCAGGCCCTTGTCTTTTTACAGACCCCTTTCACTAGTTTTAAGAGAATACAACAGCAGTACAATGACATACAGTATAATTAACTCGCAAGGCAGAGCATGATAGTGGCTAGATTTCAACGCTTTGCCAACCACAGAACAATTATGCTCTGCTCCACAGCAAATGACCTATTCTCATAAAAAAAGGGTCACAGTTTGCAGGAGGGAACATTTAGCAATTTGCCAGCAATCTGGAAGCAATGATTTATGAAACAAGATTCCCCAAACCGCACTTTTCTGCAGTTTCCAGCAAACTACAGCCCCATTTCGAAAAACACTGAGAACAGCTGAATACTGTTTTGTAACTTTCTCCAAGCTTAAACTAGTATTGCAAATTCAGTATCATTAGATCTTAGAAAGTAAACAATCAGTACAGTTGGAAAGCATAAAAGCACAGTTGTGTGAAGTTCAGCTGATTTTGTGAGGGTGCGATCGCTCACCCTGCAGCAGGCCCATGAGGAAGCGGGAGATGGTCATGGAGACGATGGGCTGGTAGCACCACCGTCCATATCCTCGCTACTGGCCTGCAGATAGACAAATACAACCCTCCAATCTTTACACCAAACAAGATTCATATGAGAAGTTATTACAAGCCAAAGCACATAAATTACATTTCTAACTGGCAGGTACCTATCTAGGTTAATTTGCTTCAGATGCATTGACTAATGCTGATGCACTTAGTTTGAAAAGAAGATGACCTAAATAGTACAAAGTTTATTTCAATCCTCTGGTGTAGAACAAATGGTGACTGAGCACTCATAGATTGTATGTATAATATATGTATAATTAACTTAATGTGTAATACATGCTTATTAATTTTCGCTTTTTGAATGAAACAGTTCACAAAGTTTGTTATAAAATGTTTCAAAACTAAATAACTGGAAAAATAGAGATATAACTAGCCTATATATTTGAAAAACTGACATGAAAATATTAAAATCATTTTGACCATTCACAATTTGCTGCCAAAATAAATTTAAACTTGAAACGGTGATTGGGTGTCCTTGAATAAAGTGAATTTATGTACATAATATTTATATACTTTTATTTTTATAATGTATTAATAGACTTTATTATCATAATAATGTATTTATTTGTATTACCTTAATTTGTATTCGATTAATAAACATTATTTAGAGGAAGGTTTGGTGAGGTGGTCTCACCTTGTCCAGTTCTGACTCGACTCTGCCCACTTCTTCTGTGATCCAGCTTGTCCAATATTATCTGCGGGGTTTTCCTTAATACTGGCCAAATCTGGACAGGAGTTCTTTCCATGTTTTTGTAGAATTGCCATTCAACGCCAAATATATCCGTTTGTGACTATCCGCTCTGGTATCCTCTCGGGTCAGTCTGTGCGAGCGTGACAGGCAAAAAAGCAAAGCAATGAAAAAAATATGTTTCTATTCCAGTTTCTCCGCGGAAGCATCTCTTTATAACATATCTTCCTCCTTCATTGCGCTCCGACGACTGGCCGTAATGAGCGGACTTTCGGCTTTCACAGCTGCTATAACGCAGCGGGAGGAATTTCAGCTTTTTCCTGTTTCCTAAAGTGTTGATGATGATCCACGTGTCAGTTTCTTTTTTCAGCCACGCAGTTCCTCCAGCCACTGGCTCTTCAAACCAGGAAGTAGAAATTCAGGCATGGTTTCGCTTTGGGCAAAATACCTGAATGTGAAATTGAGAACCGTATGCAGATATTTTAAAGAACAGGTTTAGCAGACGCAGCACCACTAAAGGTGTTGAAGTTATTACCGACAAACCGATGTAGTGATGTGAAGTCCGACTCGTGTCCGCGAGTTGATTCTTTTGAACAATTCGTTTAAAAACGGCTCACAAATACGATTCCCTTATTATTTTACGTCAATTTCATCACTGTGTGGGTGGTCCGGCGTGTTAAATACTGTAAACGTTCAAATAAGATTTAGTTTGCAGTTTTATGGTTTAATGGTGTTTATTATACGTGTATTCATGCGTCCCAGTTCAGTTTGCTGCACTCATGGTTCAGCTCATCATACAAACTTTAGATCATAAACATAATTTGCTTTTACTTTAAACATTACAATTTATTTACATTTATTGACTGAAAACGTTTTGTACTTTTAAATTAACTAACTTTCTTTAAACTTCGTATGCATGTTGATAAAATGTCAGTCATACGAATCTATTTATTTTCACTCCATCAGTAAACTCTTTGGTTCACTCCAGCTGAATCAAATTATTAATCTATTTATTATGAGTCAGACATGTCTGATAAAGAAAATTGTCATTATTATTAATAGTTAAATAGTGAACGACTCTTTCAGACTCGCTTTGTGAACCGGATCATCTGATTAATTGAAAAGAACCGATTCAAAAGAACAACTTGTTCAGTAATCGAATTTCGCTACATTATACACGAGAAAATAATAGTCACGTCTAAGTTAATAACATGTCACCTGGACAAGCATGCACTGCCCAAGAAATGGACTTTTACAGGGTCTTACAATTCCAAGTTGCCATAACATGTTCTTATTCTGACTCATTTGAATTTGAATTTCTGGTTTGCGTCTTTACCTACCAACCGCAAACAATTATCATAATCAGTCATGAGAGAGCCAAAGCGGGGCTTTCATTTGCCATTTTGATTAGGTTAAAAACACTGCCTTCAACATTTAATTGGGCATCACAGCATAAGTATTTGGCCATAGCATTGAACAACAGCAGCAATTTTGAAAATCAAATAGTTTGGGGATTTAAAAAAAGAATATTTAATACCCATGTAAAGCATCTGACTTCAGAAGCTTACAATTTGATCTCTGCAATATCTATAAATCACAAAAGTAAGCAGTAATACTATGACAATGTACAGTAGAAAACAATGTCACATGACTTTATAACATTATAATGCAATAACATTAGTACTCGAAAAAGGGCAGATTTTCTTTGACAGGGCCCTTTAACACGCATACAAAATGTATACTTGTGCACTGCAAATAAAAGTTGTGAAAGCACACAGAACTCATTCTCCACATTGGTACAATCATTCCACTGTCCTTGATGACACCACTGTTGTGCCGTAGGTACCTCACATCAGTGGACACAGTCAAACAGTTAAAGTTAAATCTAAATAGTGTGGTTCAGTCCTCAACTATATTTGTAGACTTTCTGAACATTCACTGACAAAATAGATAATAATCCTCTGCAAAAACAAAATGGCTAAAATGCAAACAATTCAGCTCAGCAAGTCAAACATTGTGGTAACAAAAATCACAGAAATCCATCTGCGATAAAAAGTGTTTCCATTTTGGCTAGGAGTCACCCTTAAATCTTAATCTCAGTTCCACAGCCCATTTAATGCAAAGTCTCTGATAAGCAACAAGTAAACAAACAAAAGGTTGATAAAAGGATGTTTGAGTGTCAGTCACGGAGTATAAATAGTTAAGGAAAGGGAAAGTGTCCGTTTTGTTCCCCCGCAGAATGCAAACATAGAGATGCCGGTTCGTTTTCACTTGGGGTCCTCGATGGTGCCTTTGCTAAGATCTGTCATTTTGGGGTACTTGACTTTCTTCTGGTCCAACTCGTTCTGAGCCCACAGCAGTAGTTTGAGGAGTTTGGCAAGTTTTGGTGTCGACTCCCTGTTTTCATAGTCCAGCACCGCCTGGTTTACC
>NW_015628352.1:0-1812 GCF_001515625.1 Sinocyclocheilus rhinocerous
TGACAGCTGTAACTTATTTGACGGGGCCTCCACAGGCTTTCCGTGAACAGTGCATTTTTTATGCCAATTAAGCCATTTCACAGCTGGACGGTGTTTCCTGAGCACTGTATAGCTGTTATTACTCAATAAAATCATCGTATTTATGACATATGACCTGTTAATGCATTGTCCATGTAAAGCCTGTCGAAGGCCTTGTCAAATAAGTTACGGGTGGGCATGCAGTGGTGAAATTTCACCAAAATCCAACTCCAACTTCCAAAATCAGCAAGTGACACCTGTAACTTACTTGACGGGAGCTACATAGGCCTTCCGAGGACAGACCTTTTTTAAGGTAAATATGAATATTGATGAGTTGTAATGTATATGAACTTGTCAGACGGTGTTTACCGAGTTTAGCACTGTACGTTTTGCATAATAAAATGATTATATGCATGATTATATAACTTACTTGATTGGACCTACATAGGGTTTACGTGTACAGACCTTTTTTATGCTAATTATGAATACTGACAAGTTGTAACGTAAATTAATAAATGTGTTTTACATAATAAAATCATTATTATGGCGAATAGGCTTTTCGTGGTCAAATAGGAGGTAAGTGGGATGAATAGGCTTTTCGCGGTCACATAGGCGGTCCGGGGGACGAATAGGCTTTCCGTGATCAAATAGGTAGTCAGGGGGACGAATAGGCAGTTCGTGGTCAAATAGGTGGTAAGGGGGACGAATAGGCTTTTCGTGGTCAAATAGGTGGTCAGGGGGACGAATAGGCAGTTCGTGGTCAAATAGGTGGTAAGTGGGACGAATAGGCTTTTCGTGGTCACATAGGTTGTCAGTGGGACGAATAGGCTGTCCGGGGGTGTCACCTGGGTCGCGGGCGGGCGCTTGGATCTATAGGTGGTCAGGGGGATGAATAGGCTGTCCGTGGTCAGTGGGCGGGGCCTGGGGGGCGGTCCTTAGTCTTCCAGAGGGGCCAATAGGGAGCTGCCGGCCAAATAAGCGCTCCGTGGGAGGTTTCGGCGGCCCGTGGATGCCCACCCCCAACCTATTCGACAGGCCTCACGTAAGCGCCCCGCGTCAGGAGTCCGCCCCCCTGTGGCCGACCTACAGATTGCAACAAAATGTGCAAAAAAGAGCCCAGATCCGTCGCCGTTCCGTGGGGCCTCCCTTAGGCGCCCAGGCAGTCGTCGGGGGCGGGAAAAATCATCTAGGGGGCGGAGTGCAGCGTCCACGAAACGCCTGACACGGAGCGCTAAGCAAGCTCTGCGTGGACCCCTCAGCAAAAGTGGTGGCCTAACGGGCTCCAGGTATTTGGCTCAGTCCGACCCAAAGCAGCGCAGAAAGATTCTCTGGAGTCTGACTGTCAACAATCATCCAAAAAAAGTGGAAATTTCCATTCACCTTGGCGAGGGGACCTCAAAACGTTCGAAGGTCAAGTGGCAGAGGTTGCTAAAATGGCTATAACTCCAGAAAGGAATGAAATGACTTCACCCAAATCGGCACACCTATGCACGGGCTCAGTCTGTGGTCAGGTGAAAAGGGTGCTGTGACTGGCCACTTGGTGGTGCTGTAAGGTGAAAAAAAAGAAAAATGAAAAAGGACAACCAAACAAACATGAAAACAGCTACAGCTAGGCATCAGTCAGTCCGATCGACTTGAAAAGTGAGGTCTGTGAGAAATTTGAACTAAACCGCCCACCAGGGGCTGATTTTTCAAGAGCGAAAAAAGAAGTGACTTCTTTTCACACAGGCACAACACATAGCCAGCATTTGACCGAACTCCTCTTTCTGAACAGCTCTCTGGATCATTGAGTAC
>NW_015628353.1:0-185 GCF_001515625.1 Sinocyclocheilus rhinocerous
TGTTCAAAAGTTTGGAGTCAGTAAATTTTTTTTCTTTCTTTTTTTAAAAAGGTAATTAATACTTTTATTCAGCAAGGATGTGTTAAATTGATAAAAAAGTGATAGTAAAGACTCATATTGTTAGAAAAGATTTTAATTTTAAATAAATGCTGTTCTTTTTAACTTTTTATTCATAAAAGAATCCA
>NW_015628353.1:397-532 GCF_001515625.1 Sinocyclocheilus rhinocerous
CGAGAGAGGACCAGGCCTGGACTTTATTTTGTGTTTTGGTTCTGTTTGTGCGCGACAGACGTCCGCGAGGAGCTGTCGCGCTATTTTGTTTTTATTTTATTATTAAAGTTTTGTTTGAATGTTCGCCGGTTCCCA
>NW_015628354.1:0-274 GCF_001515625.1 Sinocyclocheilus rhinocerous
AGTAAATGATTTTCATTTTTGGGTAAACTATCTCTTTAATTAGGAGGATGCACACTTTAAATTTTAATCATACTGGACACAGCCACTTAATATGCTAGAATTAAATGGGTAAATAATAAGTAAATAGTCTTTCAAACAACATGTGCTTTGATACAATATATATACATTTACTTTCATTCAGTTTGGTGCATTCAGTTAGACCTTTAGTAATAGATACTTGTGCATTATTTGCTCTTTACAGGTGCAGAAATGAAAGCTCCCAAGCAAAGTACTC
>NW_015628354.1:317-2003 GCF_001515625.1 Sinocyclocheilus rhinocerous
AAAGACATGCTGCACAATGACCCACAATGAGCAACAACCAAGAGCAGTATTCACTGATTACCTTTAAAAATTATTCATAGTTAGGTAATAATTATTGAAATTATTTTACCAAGTACAAAATGTTTAATTCAAAAACTTTGCCATTTACCAATGTGTTTTTCAAAACACCTTTTAAATTTTTTAAAATGTTTTAACCTTTATTTATTAAATGTTACAGTCCAAGTGTACATATAAATGCATGGGTAATTTTGCTAAATGTGTTAAATATTTTATCTACACTTATTGTATAACTGCTGTTTTTTTGCTGTAATTGCATGGTTTTGTAAATAAATTGTTTTGTATATAAATTTTCCTCATGCCAGCTTGGTCAAGCTAGTTATTTAATGAACTTTAAAATTACTTTCATAATAATGAGATGTTTATAGATTTGTTAAGTCATGTTATTTATGTATTATAATCTATATAATTAAAATGAAAGTAAATGTTTTGTTTAGGTAACGTTATTAATTTTAAATGAAATATTAATGAACAGTACAGTAGATATAGAAATGCAACTGCGCTAAGTCTCGCGTGCTGCGCAACGGGCCGAGTCCGGCTTGGATGCCGCAGTGTCGGCAAGTTACGGCTGTCGCATCTGGTCCGGTTGATTCGGCCCAGAATCTGAAAGTGAGTACGCATGCATCCAGGCCGGGTGCTGCAGATGGATCCGGGCCGACGGACAAGTCTCTAGCAGGTGAAATTTTAACTGAAAATGGCCCGAGTGTACGGAGAGGGATTGTGTATGAGGTAGATGTAAACAGCCTATCAGCAAACGTCAAGTTGGTAAGTTTTCACTAGACTTTAGTGGAGTCAGCAGTTCGCTTGACAGTAAATAAGGATCTAATCCTTTTTTTTTAAATACCATTGTTTTCCGTTGTTGGTAAAGTGTTATTTTGGTTTCAGATTACCAAGGAGAGGCTACGCAAGGTCCTAAAGATAGCGGCCGCAACAAAAAAGTCACGTGACTGAAACCCATGAATACCATCCAACGATATGGATAATAAATTTAATATCTCTGTTACTTAATGGAGAAGAGGAGAGAAGTATCCTCAACTGAACAGCTCTGTTAAACTATGAAGAAGTGAAAAAGACATGATTAGTATGATGTTAAAAACATTAAAAATGTATAAACATTGTTGTATAATATCAAAGAAATGCAAATACCCTGCCTATTTATTTATTTATTTTTTTTTTTTAGATGCTTTTAAATAAAGTTATTATTTATTTTGGTTTCCAAGAAATGCCTTATAATGTATGGGCTGAGGTGTACAAAAACTCTTGATTATGTATGTGTGTGCTATCCATGAGAAGGAGAGGCAGACGACTACCACTACACAGAAGTATGTGCATTTATGTGTGTGTGTGTGTGTGTGTGTTCAAGGCCATGAAAAACTGTGGTTCTGCTGCTAGAGCCTTAAAAGGACTTTGGCCATCTTGGTCAAGTATACTGGGGTTGAAGGACATGAGGACGCCATGCTTGCATCTGAGAGGTTCTTGGAAATTTTGGGGAAATTCCAACTTACATAACCAAAATGACCTTACTTTTTTTTACTTCTGGTAAACAATTGGAGCATTAAAGACTCATGAGTTGATTGCTGCTTTGGATACTGATACCGTCGGTAATCCCTGATGTCTAAGCCTCTAGCT
>NW_015628355.1:0-175 GCF_001515625.1 Sinocyclocheilus rhinocerous
AAGAACTACAACGAACGGCTCGTTTGGACTACAGCATTTGTTTCCCGGGCTTTGTCATATCACAAAGCGGCTCATTGGAATATCATTACAAATAATTCCCGCCTACAGAAATTCGAATGGTTGGGGGGTGGGGAGGGGCGAGGTTGTGGTTAGAACGCTTGGTTGAGTGAGTGCA
>NW_015628356.1:0-1454 GCF_001515625.1 Sinocyclocheilus rhinocerous
CTAGCGCTACCCAGCCTGTCTCGCTGGCTTCTGCGGACCATCAGCTTTGGCTATGCGATTCAGTTCGCCCGGCGTCCCCCCCAAGTTCAGTGGCATCCGCTTCACAACAGTGAAGGCGGCCGATGGTCCTGTCTTGCGGGCGGAGAGCGCAGTCCTACTGGCGAAGGATGTGATAGAGCCGGTCCCTCCAGCTGATTTGAAGACTTCATTGTACCCAAGAAAGGCGGTGGGTTACGACCAATCTTGGACCTGTGTGTGTCTTGAACCAGGTCTTTAGTCTCATTTGAAGGCATTTAATCTCATATGAAGGTAGAAGACTTAGCATCCATTAGTTTTAACTGTAGAAGAATCTGTAAGATCTCGTACAGTAAGTGAGAGATGCCTTAATAGATCACAAGAGAGTGTTTGTTTTCACTTTGAAAGAGTACATTTTCCTCCTTATTAAGAGTCTCTGACACAAATGCAATTCATCCACACCATAAGTGTAACAGGTCTTTACAGCTCATTGATATAATATGAACACCACAAATAAGTATAAAACAGTTATTCAAGATAATTTTGTAGTATATTATATGCGGAGTACAAATACAAACAGCTGTGCATTTATTTGTGCTTTAATTATAGCTGTTACAGGATATGCGTGTATTTGTGTAATGTAAGGTCAGCTTACAAAAGCATGTATAATATTTTTGTTCATTTTGTTGTGTGTATTAGTGAATTACAGCATACAACTGACACTTGAGAGTGAAATGAAACTGTGGTGACCAGAGTTGGGCAGTAACACATTACTTAGTAAAGCGTTACTGTAATTTAATTACTTTTTTAGTAATGGAGTAATTTAACGCGTTATAATTTTCAAAATAGTAATTAGAGTATTACAAGCCGAGGTCTCTATGCATTAATGCCGCGTTACATTGCTGACAGAATGCAGTGTTTTATAATCTAGATTGTAAAAAGGATGTAGCACACGCACTGTCGAGTCCAGTGCCAGTGGATTAGAGACCTGCTCTCCCGCGAGACCCGACGCAACAGAGTGTGACGCGAGTAGACGATCGTGTGTGTGCGGGATGCGGGACAATAAAATTATTCATGGGATTCCCGCAAAATAGAAATATCTAAACATAAAATATTTAAAACAAATAAATATTCATCTATTGCACAAAAGCAACAAGAAGTAATATAAAATAAAAACGATTAACAGGCGCAAGCGTAGGCAGAGTTTCTATTTAGGCTATAAACGTGTTTGCTGCATTGAGCAATGTTGATTTCTGGAACGCAATGGCCAATCAGGAGTGCAGTGATGAAATGTGCGTGCTCACGTATCCTCTCATTATAACCAGTGTTGGGCAAGTTACTTCCAAAATGTAATACATTATATATTACTAGTTACTGTCTTTTGAAAGTAATTAGTTACATTACAATATTACTGTCTCTGAATTGTAATGCGTTACACT
>NW_015628356.1:1499-1852 GCF_001515625.1 Sinocyclocheilus rhinocerous
TTAAGTGGTTCAAAAATATCACTCAAAAGTTCAACTAATTGCAATTAATGTAGTTTTAAACTGTAATATATTTGAAATCAAGTACAAATAATATGCATGTAGGTGGTCGAAAACATTACATTTAATTCACACTTAAGTGTTAACTGACATTAAAGTATATTTAAGTTAACATTAATTGCTTGTCAGTACATTAGTAGTACACTTTAAAGGGGTCATATAATGCTATTTCAATTTTTCCTTTCTCTTTGGAGTGTTACAAGCTCTTGGTGCATAAAGAAGATCTGTAAAGTTGCAAAGACTAAAGTCTCAAATCCAAAGAGATATTCTTTATAAAAGTTAAGAGTCAGCCACGC
>NW_015628356.1:10404-15161 GCF_001515625.1 Sinocyclocheilus rhinocerous
TTACAAGCTCTTGGTGCATAAAGAAGATCTGTAAAGTTGCAAAGACTAAAGTCTCAAATCCAAAGAGATATTCTTTATAAAATTTAAGAGTCAACCACGCCCCCTAAAACGGCTCATTACACGGAGCAACAACAATGTACATTATGTGGAAAATAATGTGTTTTTTTAACCTTAAACCGCATAAATACATTGCATTACACCAAATACACAAAATAATGTTATTTTTAGCAATGTCATAGGACCCCTTTAACCATATTTTAAAGACACTAGAAGCAATTATGAAAGTACATATAAAGATGTACTAAAGTCCCACTTCACTCAAAACCAATCACTCAAAAGTTCAACTTATTGCATTTAATATAACTTTAAAATGTGACACATTTGAAATTAATTACAAATACAATGTACTTAAGTGGCGAAAATAGTACACTTAATTTGCACTTATGTGTGTTCTTTTAAAGTATATTATTTCCACAATAAGTACACTTTATAAAAGTATACTTAAGTGCACTTCTTTTTCACAAGGGTATACCCTTTATGAACACTTTACGAACACGATCTCAATAAATTCTGATAATGAGTTATAGCAAGTCTTTTGCCTAAATCATTTAATTGCCAATGCTGAGAAATACACCCACTGTTTTTAAGGTTTTGTTTACAGGAAAAAACTGAAAGTTCAGTAAAGGATTCTCTGAAAACAGACTTACCCATGTTCCTCGGGAAGACTCATCTCAGACGGAGAGTCCTTTCCTCGGTCCCCTGACATACTGCAGCTACACAGCCAGTGCAAACATCAGCACTGCTTTGTGAAGAGTATCAGCTGTTCAGTTTGACCTGAAGATAACAATGTTACTGAGATGAATAACATGGCATTTCAGAGGGACTAATGAAAAAGAAAAAGATTATTATAGATCATTCCACAAAACACATGGCCTAAATGTGCTATGCAGGAAATAAACACTTTTTTGCTACTGACATTGATAACCAACAATACTTTACTTTCTGTATTGGAGTCTTTAAATACTCTTACCTTTACCCAACTTTTTCCTATCTTGTTGTATCATTTGCATTTGAAATAAGCGTAATGTACTATAATTTGTACTAAACGTAATATGATATGCTACATGAAGCAAAAACATTTGTTTTGTTAAATTATTCCTTAAAATAAAACCGAATTACATGAAAGAATGCATGTTGGAGTTAAGCTACCTAAGTTAACTAGAAATGTCGGATTTCGTCGAAATCTTATAACTTCCTGTGACTGCATCTACTTTCGATTTCGCATTAGGCTACATTTAGTAATACGAGTTATCTAAATGATAAAAGCAGACTAAAGGAAAGAAGTGTGGTAAAAATCCTTAGAAAAATAATTATTAAATTTTTATAAACTTCATGCTTTAACATGCGTGGTGATCAAACAGTTTGCATTCTTCTTGGCCATCAGTTATAGGCTAACAGTTACTCCTGGAACTGGCATACAACTTGGCATTTAAATAAAGCAGAAATTCCTTCATAAACTCCAAATAATTGTAACAAGGGAAGTATTAAAGCTTACTTGCAGTAGTACAGACGGTCTTGTGTACAGGGAATCCAGATGTCTTTGAACACTGTTAGCGACAGATTGTAGATGATCGGGCACGTGACACAAGTTCAGTTTGCTTTAAGCCCCTTAAAGCAAACTTTTGCTTTTTTTTTTTTACTGGAGACTAACGATTGTTGTTGTTACGATTGTTGATTAGCAACATCCTCAGATTACATAATTAAGTAATTAAAGTTATATTATATGGTCTATATAAATTTCATCAAACATTTTTTATTCCATAATTTTATTCCATATTCCATACTTTATTCTGCCAGATAACTGTAGACGAAGAAGTACCACAAATTAGTCGTGCGCACTAAGAAGACACACTTTCCAATGTTTTTCGGTCCTTCACTTGTTGTTTGTCATGTGGTGATTCCAAAGCAAAGTCCAATCCGGTGTTCCGGCGAATTCAGTTTCCCTGTTTCCCCCTCACAGCGCCTGCGCAACTTCGCAGTGTTGCCAAGTCCGCGGTTTTCCAGCGGTAGTTTTTAGTAGCAATTGGGCGATTCCAAAGCAAAGTCCAATCTGGTAAAAGAGATTGATTATTAACTCGGACTGGTAACGATTAACAGCGTTTACTGTACGCTCTGATGTTCGCTCTCATTTGCCAAATGACCGCACGTGTGCACTGGGGCGGAGTGAGCGATGCTGAGCGCGGGTTATCAATACATTCTCGTGATCTGTCGTCGGATATGAAGAAAGGGATTGTGGATTATATAAATGTTCGTAAATGTTACATTTCTTAGAGCCTGTAAAATGTTTTCTGGGACCTGGTATGAATCAAAGCCAACCAACGCTTTTTCTTAGTATAGTTTTGTTTTTGTACTATTACTTTCACTTTCGTCTTCTTCGGTGGGTTTAAATGGTAGAGCAGCTGAACTGTTCTGTAGTGGACTGGAGTGTGGAGAGTATAAAGTACATACAATAATTTAAACGGTCAACATGGCATTTATTTTTGTCCGTTTCTTAATCATTTTTAAAATCTACATATTGTAAATGCCTGACATCCTGAGGTTCTTTCCTGCTGTATGTTCAATCCTTTGTTCCATACTGACATATAACTCTTACCAAATTCTAAGAAACATATTTCATAAAAATACCATTAAATATTTTAAAGCAGCCTATTTAAGAGTTCCCTTCCCCACAAAGCAAATAAACACTTCAAAACATTGAATGAACTACATCCTTCTAATAAATTCCTAAATCTATGAATGAATTTTGATGTACTGTACCTTGCCATTTCTGTAATTTCTCTTCTCAAGATACAGAAAATATGTTTTTTCTCATAGTATATCCAAAGACTGCTGTGTTTATTTTATGTAATTAATAACTTTATAATACTGGCCAAATATTTACACACATATGTAGATTCATTAGATACCTCCTCTATTCATTATATTCAGAAATTAATTAAAACATTTCTCAGAAGCCCTTCAAAGTGTTTGTTCTCCTTTTAACATAATTTACTGCAGAAATTACCACCTAGATCAAAGTGTATCCATGTCTATGTTTGCAGAAAATATTTCTTTGATCACATCATTTGGAATTGTTGCTTCATATTTAGCCTAAATGATTGTCATATATTGTGCACAATATGAGTAAGAGCAGGTTGGGAGTAAATAATGGATGTAACTAGTTTTCTAGTTTTAAATAAACATGCACAACACCAGAGGGCTATTGAGTCGCTGGGACACGGGTTCAAATCCGGCCTGGATCTAGCGCCTATATCATCCTTTCTTTCCTGTCTGCTCTCCACTTTCCTGTAAAATAAAGACAGCAAGGCCAAAAATTAAGTTGCTAGTTTAATGTTTTTGAATAAAACATGCTATTACACAAAGGTCAAGATGTGTTTTTTAGTATTCAAAAACCTACTGACCTTCACTGTCATGGTGGTCCACAGGGATCCTCTCTATGATGTCATTTCCTGTAGTTGTTGTTTTTCATCATATGAGAACGAAAAGGCTTCCTGCGTGATAGTAACACTGACTCTGGATGACAACAGTGTTAATTATGTTAATGATTGTATGAAATAACTGGCAGTGAGATGAGAATGGGTTTCATAACATTTGTCTTTATGTATTAGTCAGACCTGCATGGCCACTCATTCATATGTAATTTTTACAGGAAACTCTACAGCTTTAAACAGAAGAAACTCTACATCTGCCAGAAGATTAGTTAGTCTGGACTGATGAAAGAGGAGAGACTCCATCAACACCTCTTACTTCAGTCAAAGCATTATTATCTTGTGTTCAGAGTATAATGAACCAAACACAATCAAACTCTTACTTGGATGTTTCTTCACAGAACTAAAACAATATATTTGTGCAGACACACAACTGACTTAATACAAATTAAATTAATAAATATAAAACAATATTTAAATGTAAGAGATAAGATGTAAAAATGTACAGAAATATAAAATATAAAAATTAATTTATGGCATAAAGAAATATAAAATTGACATTGATAGTACTGATTTGAATATTTAAACATGTAGACTTATTTTCAGTTTGTATTTCATGTTCATTTGATATATCTGAGCACTTTTTTTTATTTTATTGCACAATCATGTACAGCAATATTTTAATTTCTTCAGAATTGAGTTGATTAATCACAATAATCACATCTGATTGTAGGCCTTGTAACAAAGACTCATATCTTCCTGCTAATCCACCTCATTTGAGTGCTCATCTTCTTCTCATTCCTTTATTTCACCTGTAAATAAAACCACAAAATATCACATGTAAATACAAAACCAACAATAAACATTCAACATTACTCATGAACTTGTATGTTTCTATTAATGCTGCATTATTAAATTTGAAAGTCTGAGCCTCTTCCAGCTGTATGCTTTAGTTATCATTATTGAAAAGCAATACATACAGTAAGAGCCAGTGTAATAAACTTTAGTTGTGCTGTTTGAAGCTGTTTAAAACGGTTATCAAATAAATATGTCTGTTTATAAGCACACTGAATTCATAATTCAGTCCCCAACCACTTGATTGGCTTTATGACTCTCTCTCCTCTCCACCTGTAGCTGGTGTGTGGTGAGCGCACTGGCACCGTTGTTCTGTGGCTGCCATCGTATCATCCAAGTGGATGCTGCACACTGGTGGTGGTTGAGGAGAGAGCCCCCCTCATGATTGTAAAGTGCTTTGGGTGTACAACAATA
>NW_015628356.1:15217-19211 GCF_001515625.1 Sinocyclocheilus rhinocerous
GTGGATGCTGCACACTGGTGGTGGTTGAGGAGAGACCCCCCCTCATGATTGTAAAGTGCTTTGGGTGTACAGCAATACACAATAAAGCACTATATAAATGCATCATTCATTCATTTATTCATAATAGCTGTAGGTTTTGAAGTGCTTGCTTCTCACCAAAAATATTCCTTCTGCTGTCCTCAATGATTTAAAACAGGTTAGGGGTAAGATTTTTGTATTTATGCTGATACTCTCAGTTCATATTTGAATATATAATGAACATTTTAAATGTTGATTATATACATCACATCAAACATATTAATTTATACAGTACTAGTGAGGCTTGTCTGAGGATTCCTCATCTGATTTGTTGATTTCACAGGTTCCTGGGCTTTTGACCAGGGTGTAAACCATCCACCAATGAAGCTGAACCAGTCTTTCTCCAGGCTGCAAGGAGGAAGCAAAAGCAGTGTTGAGTGGAGAAGTTGCAAATCAGTTAACGTATTTCAATTACTTTGAGTACAGAGTATAATAGACTTTAACAAACATTAAATTCTTGTAATCAGGTTAGTTACTGGTTTTACATTACTTGACACACATTTGTATAGATCAATATTGGAAACACTTTATTTTAAGGACCAATTCTCACTATTAACTTGCTTATTAGCATGCATATCCTTTGCATATTGTCTGTTTATTAGTACTTATAAAGCACATATTATTGTCTTATTCTGCATGACCATATTCTAGATCCCTTAATCCTACCATATATCTAAACTTAACAACTAACTTACTAACTACTAATAAGTAGCAAATTAGGAGTTTATTGACGCAAAAGTCATAGTTAATAGTTATTTGATAGTGAGAATTGATCCCCAAACTAAAGAGTGACTACAGTATTTGTGTTTTAAATATGATACATTCAAAATGCTTATCTGTGTTCGTATGACTACAACAAAGAGACTCACCTCAGTTTACAGTTTGAGTCTCGTAGCACGTCACTGAGGTGCTGCTTTGAGTCTCCAATCATATTGTTTCTCAGATCAAGCTCTTTTAGAAACTGTAGTGCTTTTGTGTTTGTCAAAGACTGACTTACAAGTCAAGTCAAACATCTGTAATGCCACAGTACTTCAGACTAGAAGGAGACCAACAGAAAGACAAATAGACAGAAGAAGAGAGATCATTTTTACTTTCACCCAGTGTACGATGTTTATGATATTTAGAATGCACAGTCACATTTGCCTTTTCTATATCACAGTAATATCACAGGCAATATCACAGTCATTTCAATGTGAATCCATGTAATGAGGAATTTCATCTGATGGACTTCCAGTTGCAGAGAAATTCCACTACATGAATTATGCATCAAGTTCCAAGTGGATTTGACAGAGAAATTCACAGCATTGATCAAAAGTTGTTTGATTTGACAGTGAGCTCAGTGTGGGCAGAGCCTCGTCAAAGCTACACTAATTATTCACAAGGAATGAGGCAATCTTTCAAGTGGTGTCTACTTCATACCAGCATTGTTCAAGAATATAAAGTGCTGCATTATAAAGAGACTTCTTGAAAAAATGTTTCCCACACAAGCTTCATATCCGGTCCTGACTTTTATATGCCTGCAGAAATTTGCCTTTCAAAGGTAAATGTAACTGCAACATACTGTACGATAAATGGGGAAAAAATACCAGCCAGTGGGAATTTTAACAAGCATATTCATAAAAAGACCCAAATATTTGAAATGTATAATGCTATGCTCTACATTGCCAAATTGTTTAAAATAAAAATGAAGACAGAGCAGTTTAAAAAAACACTACATTATAGATAATAAAGAAAAATAAATGCACAATTGAAGTGTTGGAGGCAGAAGTTTCTGCAGAAACACATTTACTCCTTTGTAACTTCATTATTTTTTGTAAATGTTATACTGTATATGATGTATACAGCTACTGTTTTCATCACAAATATCATTTCTTGCACACATTTTTAATTAAATATTTAATCAAAATGCAAATTTTTGTCTTTTTTTGGCCTCCTTGCTTTGCAACCATCTGTTTGGTCTAAGGCACATGTGTTTTTGGCCAACTGGTCATGCAGTTATCCTGCCGCTGTTTACACTGTGGTTTCTGCCATTTACAATGGCATTTCTGCCATTTGTCTCTTATACTTACACTTTTTTTCATGACTGTTAGTGATATTACTGACAGAGAGAAGATACTTGTGCCACAGTTGCACATATCCCGCTAACACAGTGGTTTGTGAGGAATTATTTTCCACAAATATAATGCGAACTCAAGCTCTTCTTGAGATATTGAGTAACAGTGTTTCATTTAATGTCTAATGTTGAAGTGATTTTAAGCATTTTGATTCTTGTATGTGAATGTTACTGACCTCAGTCTCTCCAGTTTACAGTGTGAATCCTTCAGTATTTCACATAAGTGATTCACTCCTGTGTTTTTTATTTGATTCCCACTCAGGTTCAGCTCTCTCATGTGTGATGGGTTTGATTTGAGCTGAAGTCAGGATGAGACACTTTTTCTCTGTAATACTGCATTCACAAAAAATATGTTAAGTTCATGTGTGAGTTACATTCATCATAACCAAACACCATACAGTCATTAATACATAAGCAAAACATGGAAACTTAATTACAGAACCACAAACCAATCCATAACTAGGATTTGAGGATACTAGTTAGAATCCAAGTCTGAAGCATCTTTAGTTAATCTAAATGTAGATTAAGACACATAACTGACTGAAAATTTTAAATGGACTATTTTCACATTCTTTAAGTGAGAAAATAAAGAAACTTTTCAAATTCAATATAATTTCAGCTAATTTAGTGTAGTTTAACATCACAGATTCTGCTGAAAGCTGCAGCATAATAATTCATCATTTGAGCTGTCGGGTTGGATTTCACACAAAATATCAGTTTGACGTTATTTGTTTTTGCATGATTACGTCACATCTATTTCACTATTACACATTCAGCTATTACATTGCAGGTATGATGTGGTGGGAGGTTTGTTAATAGTTCTGACAGCCTGTAGCCATAACTAAGCAACATTATT
This sequence comes from Sinocyclocheilus rhinocerous, assembly GCF_001515625.1. Lineage (NCBI taxonomy): Eukaryota > Metazoa > Chordata > Actinopteri > Cypriniformes > Cyprinidae > Sinocyclocheilus > Sinocyclocheilus rhinocerous. Next base: position 18,265 of record NW_015628356.1, read on the forward strand.
AACACAATGGATTGTTCAAAAAGACAAACAGTTGAGGAATCATCTGTTGTTAAAATAAAGAAACCTTGTTTAGAGAAGAGTTTTCAAGTAAAAGTGAAAGTGAGAGAAACTGTAACAACTCATATCTACATCAGACTGGCTTTTCAGAGAAGGTGAGATATAAAACCGACCAAGAGATGGACAGGTACAATTATCTAGCAATTGTTTAGTTGAATGTCAGTACTGCCTAACTTTTGCAATGTTATTTATTTAACAATTGTTTTTAAGTTTGTTGAGTCAAAACAACAGTGACTGTTAACCTGCTCAACAGACATTATTTATGAAATTATCACATTAATTAGTTCTTAATCCCTTTCTAATGTTAATACATTTGGAGTATTCTGTTTGAGCAACCGTGTGCCCGAGTTTAGTCATTTGCATAAAAAACACCCAAACCATCTCTATATGTGAAGTACTTTCCACAAAAACTTTCCTTTAGTGTGCCATTCTCAAAAAGACCAGTTCAAACACAATAAACACCTTTAATACTGACCCAGCCTATGGACTTCTAACTAGCCAGCTGTAGATTTACATATCTGCACTGTTATACAGAGAAACCCTTCCTTATACAGATACATTTTCCTCTACATGCCCTTTACATGTAAGCAGGTGTGGTCTTAACTCACTCCTCTCTATCAATTACTTGCAGTGCTATAAATTATGTCACTTAGGCCCTGTTGCTTTTAAATAAATAACTTAAGTCAAATTTAATCACACTGTTACTGCTGTACAGTATAATGTCACTAACTGTAGTTTTTCCAGCTTGCATTGTGCACTGCTCAGCAGAAGCCCAAGGTTTTCAACTCCAGAGTCTCCTAGATGATTCCCACTGAGCTTCAGCTCTCTCAGGTGTGGTGGGTTTGATTTCAGAGCTGAAGTCAGGATGAGACACTCTTTATCTGTAATCA
>NW_015628357.1:0-918 GCF_001515625.1 Sinocyclocheilus rhinocerous
TAGCTCCCTCGCCTCCACCGTCACCCGTCGATCCATCAGCTCCACAGGGCCTCCTCGTCCCTCCGGCTCCGCCTTGGTCGGGCGTTGACCCGCCATCGCCTCTGGACTCCTCTCCTCTGACTGCGCCTCGTCGCTCCATCCCACCGGCTCCGTTGGGCTGCTTCCTCCCGCCAGCTCCACCTTGGTCCTCAGTGCTCCAAGTGCCTCCTGTCTCCTCCCTCCATCTGATCCACCCTGGCTTCTCCTGATTCCTCCCTGGCTCCTCCCTCCATCGTCACCTCCCTGGTCTCCACCCGTCGTCCCCCTCCCGGGTTGTCCGTCCTCCTCTGGCACCTCCTCCCAAGTTCCCACCCACGCTTCCCTCTGTTGTTGCTACGGTGCGAGGACGCACCTTCCGGGAGGGGGCGTAATGTCAGGATTACGGACTATCTGTGTTGTGTTTTTGCTCCCTGTGACCCAGTTTCTTCATGTTGATTGTTAATTTGATTCCAGGTGTGTCTCGTTCTTCCCCAATTATACTGCGTTTAAAAGCCCTAGTCCATTCAGTTAGTGTTTGTCAGTTCTGAACGTCTATTCATGTGTTCCTGTGTCTCCTACGTTCCCCGTGTGATTATTAAAGACTGTGGTTTTGAAGAACTTCTCGCTTCCTCGTTCCTTGCTCCCCAAGTGAATTGTGACAACAATCTGATTAAATAATAATAATAATAATAATAAATGATCAAGTAAAACTGCAAAAACTGCCCATAATAAATGTGTGATATCTTTCTTTGGATCCTGATTAAACTTTAAGGCTAGTTTGACTTGTAATAAAGGAAATAAATAATGGTCACACTTTAGTTTGGGGACCAATTCTCACATTAACTATTAACTATGACTTTTGCCACAATAAACTCCTAATTTGCTGCTTATTAACAGTTA
>NW_015628357.1:981-6969 GCF_001515625.1 Sinocyclocheilus rhinocerous
AATGGTCAGACTTTAGTCTGGGGACCAATTCTCACCATTAACTATTAACTATGACTTTTGCCTCAATAAACTCCTAATTTGCTGCTTATTAATAGTAAGGTAGATGTCAAGTTTAGGTATGAGGTAGGATATAGGGATCTAAAATATGGTCATGCAGAACAAGGAAATATGCTAGTAATGTGCATGCTAATAAGCAACTAGTTAATAGGGATTATTGGTCCCTAAAGTGTTACCTAAACAACAAATAAATTTGCTTAAAGTTGACTTAAAATCATAAACCAGTATTGGAATCGGCCCATTTGTTTTTGAAATAGTGGAAACAGCTATGAAAAATCATGATCAGTGCATCCCTACTCTCTTTATCTATGTTTTTCAGTGTTGTTTGTGTCTTTTTTTCAGAGGCGGACAGTAGTGAAGTATCCAAGCAAACGGGACGTCCCCCGGACGTTCCGAATGTCCTTTTAGGTCCGCAGTACGTCCGCTTTGTAACGTTAGCGGCCGGACGTTCTGAGGACGTCCGCATTTGGTCCTCTTTTTGATGTTCGCTGGCGGACATTCGGAGGACATTCGTCGGAGCCAGTTTGCGAACGTCCCTGTTTCGTCCGTCATCTGCCATTTCCATTACAACACTTGAAAAATCCAGTCGCCCATGCGTGGGCTTTTATCATCAGACCTGACCAGTGTTGGGGAGTAAGTTACATGTAACTACATTACGTAATTTAATTACAAAATAAATGTAACTGTAATCTGTTACAGTTACTGAGAAAAAAATGTGTAATTAAATTACAGTTACTTATGAAAATGTTAATGATTACAAAGGGAGTTACATCTGAATATTTTCACACATATACATATTTAAAATATGAGACACCAATGTTTCAGGAGTTGAGGACACAGAATAGGACACGTGCTTATTCGTTTTATTTCCTATTTTGGTTTATGTATATGACTTTTATTTTTTTTAAGATTAACTGTTTTTTTTTTTTCCAAGGCATTGTTAGATGCCAGTGTTTCCTGTCATGGCTATGTAAAGATTTGATTTCAAAAACAGTATCATAGCTATTAAACTATATCTTATGATTTTAGATCTGTATTTAACCTCAAAAAGATCTCGAAAGAGCTGCTAATGTCCGATTTTGAGGTGGTCGTGCTTTACAATTAAATTATTATATGCCTAATCTTAATTCAAGTGTATAAGGATTCTGAAAGTCTGACAGTAATCAGTGTTGAGTACCACTATAACGTTAACCCTGCCTGCTTTAAATGTTTCAAAATAATTAAAATTTGAAAACAATAGAAATTTAGAAAAGTAATCAAAAAGTAATCAAGTGAAATCAGTTACATTACTTTAATAAAGTAAACTGTGATAATAGAATGCAAAATGCAAAAGAATATTTATTTATATTATTATATTTTTTTTACTATAGTATAATAGATTTGAATACATTGTAAAATTAAGTTAATGTTAAATTAATCATTTTAATTTCTGGAAAAAGAAAATAGGAGTAACTTCTGTAATTAAAAATGTAATCAAACAAAGAGTCTGTTTTCAGCATTTAAACATCAAAATCATGATACCCTTCAATAATATAATAGGCTACAATTAGGTTTATGCACTCCCCATGCATGAAGAAAATAAGGTTGCATCCCAGGAGCTCTACAAGAATGTTATAGAGTGATTAATGCAGCCAAGGAAAACATGAAGAAAAGAAAGTGGAAAATAACACAGGTAAGACAAATAAATTAATTCTTTCCATTTACATATTAAACTGTTGGTAAACCGACAAGAAAAGTTATTTAGGAAAATTATTATTTTAGTTATTGCACAGCAACTTTACAATTGTTCAATTAAAATAAACGTATTTTGCTCCATACAACATGTCTGTTGTCTCTGATTAGCCTAAAAGTAAAATAAAATGACATTCAGAGGACTTAAAGCGAAAGTCCCCTAAACGTCCTGAATGGCAGCTGCACATCCTGTGAACGTCCCCTTGAACATCCGGAGGACGTCTTCGCGAACGTTCGCTCGACGTCAAGGGGACCCGACACGCTGACGTCCGGGGGACGTTCGCAGAGGCCATTTAGGGGACGTCCTGGGGACCTTTTATTGTTAGCTGGGCTGAATAGGAGTACTTCTAGTATTTAACTGTAGCGGCTGAAGCATCAAAAGTCTCACTCATTCACAGAAAACAGCTTACTTCCAAAACAAGGCAGATAAAGGCTGTTTGATTGGCTTAGTTTTTGTGATTGTTTGTCTCTCCATTTAGAGTCAGTGGAGATCAAACTGTTCAGGTCCATCATGAGTGAAACACAAACATCTGGAGATGAAGATTTGTTTCCAGGACACAGGTACTTTGAGTAACACATTAAATAACTTATGTTATAGAAGAGATGGCTGTAGGTAAAGCCATAAAGCCCCATAAGAGCTTTTCATTAGTAAGTTTATTTTATTTTTATTTTTATTTTTAAATTTATTTACCATTTCTCCTGCAATTGAGTCCTCGCTTCATCTCCCCGCACGCACCGTGACATGGTGTCAGTTCATCATTCATGTTCTTTTATCTGTAGAGGTTTGCTTATTGTGGTGTCACACATGAAGACTGTGCAGTTATACATTGATTTAAAAATGTTAATTGTCTTATTAAGTAAGAAAATACAGGACATAAAACACTCAGATAGTTGTAAGAAAGTGAAGAAAATTTATAGCCAGGGACAACATTTGGAAAAAAAAAAATGTAATATAAAGCTTGTATAATACATAAAACATGTATAATATATTCTGATCAGTACACATAATTCAGCAGCTCTGTCCACAAGCCCTGTGCCGGATCTGTCAGAAATTGATTTAAAAATGTTAATTGTCTTATTAAGTAAGAAAATACAGGACATAAAACACTCAGATAGTTGTAAGAAAGTGAAGAAAATTTATAGCCAGGGACAACATTTGGAAAAAAAAAAAAATGTAATATAAAGCTTGTATAATACATACAACATGTATAATATATTCTGATCAGTACACATAATTCAGCAGCTCTGTCCACAAGCCCTGTGCCGGACCTGTCAGAAGACAGTCCATAAATATAAGTGAAATGTGTCAGTCACGTCATCAGTCCAGCCTTAGAGCCTGATGTAAGCGCTTGCTAAGAGGAGAAAACATTTACATTTAATCATTCAGCAGACGCTTTTATCGAATGCGACGTACAAATGAGGACAATAGAAGCAATCAAACCAACAAAAGAGCAACATTACAATACGCAGCACACGTAGCAAGTATAAATTGTAATCAACATGTATAATATACTCTGATCAGTACACATAATTCAGCAGCTCTGTCCACAAGCCCTGTGCCGGACCTGTCAGAAGACAGTCCATAAATATAAGTGAAATATGTCAGTCACGTCATCAGTCCAGCCTTAGAGCCTGATTTGCTAAGAGGAGAAAACATTTACATGTAATCATTTAGCAGATGCTTTTATCGAAAGCGACATACAAATGAGGACAATAGAAGCAATCAAACCAACAAAAGAGCAACATTACAATACGCAGCACACGTAGCAAGTATAATTTTTTAAAATAATAAATAAAAAGAATGAAAAGTAGATAGAATAGAAATAAAATAAAATAGAGTGCTAGTGTTAGAGAGCACTACTTATCATATTCTCTGAAGCAAGTGACAGAAAGAGCCCTTGAATCACGTATTTTCTTCACACCTCTTCAGAGAGGAGAGAACACATCCTCCAGCAGCACTGCTGAGCAGCGTCTGGACAGATCCCATGCTGTGCAGAGACTCCCAGGCCTGTCTTGCTTTGCATATGTCTTGCCAAAAGTCACAAGGTGTTCAGCAGAGGAGGAACATTCTGTTATGAGAAAGAATCCCTTTGAGCAATAATACCATGCTTCTAGGAATTGCATTTACAACTGTGTGAAACTCTTTAGGATGACATACAAAGCCATGTTTCAGGCAGAAATCATTGTAGCTGAGAATGTCACCATGGTTATCCATCATATCCAATAGAGAAAGGATATTATATGTAAACAAATTTTCATAAAATAAAGACTTATCGCAATATAAAATAAAGCGATTGTTCCAAATAGGCTACAAGTCTTGTGAGGACTGAAATTGTGAGAAAAAGCAAGTTTGCAACACAACAAAACCTGTTGATGAAAGAGAGACAATTTGAGAGGTAGCTTGGACAATTCAAAATCACATCTGAATAAAAATTCAAGACCACCTACTTTCCGAAGATATTGTAAACCATATAGGATACTGTTTGTGTTATGAAGAAATTATCTTAGCCATTGAGTTTTTTTAAGACATTGTTCATATTTCCAAGTCAATAACATTCAGACCTCCTTTTCTTCAAAACTGCGAACCAAATCGTAGTGATGTCTATTTAACCAAATCAAATTAAGGATTGTTACTAAAGGAGGAGATGAGATGGTCCTCACTGCAGAACACAGGATCCAAGGGGCGAGGTTGGATCCAGATCCAACTCCTCCCACTACATATTCATGGGTTTCAGTCACGTGACTTTTTTGTTGCGGCCGCCATCTTTAGGACCTTTTGTAGCCTCTCCTTGGTGATCGGAAACCAAAAGAACACTTCACCAACAACGAAAAACAATGGTATTTAAAAAAAAAAAAGATACTTTAGGATTAGGCCATTATTTACTGTCAAGCGAACTGCTGACTCCACCAAAGTCTAGTGAAAACGTACCAATTTGACGTTTGCTGATAGGCTATTTACATCTACCTCGTACACAATCCCTCTCCGTACACTCGGGCCATTTTCAGTTAAATATTCACCTGCTAGAGACTTGTCCATCGGCTGGGATCCATCTGCCGCACCCGGCCTGGATGCTTGCGTACTCACTTTCAGATTCTGGGCCGAATCAACCGGACCAGATGCGACAGCCGTAACTTGCCGACACTGCGGCATCCAAGCCAGACTCGGCCCGTTGCGCAGCACGCCAGACTTGGCACAGTTGCATTTCTATATCTACTGTACTGTTCATTAATATTTCATTTAAAATTAATAACGTTACCTAAACAAAACATTTACTTTCATTTTAATTATATAGATTATAATACATAAATAACATGACTTAACAAATCTATAAACATCTCATTATTATGAAAGCAATTTAAAGTCCATTAAATAACTAGCTTGACCAAGCTGGCATGAGGAAAATGTATTTACAAAACAATTTATTTACAAAATTTACAAAACACAGTAAAAAAGCAGCAGTTATACAATAAGTGTAGATAAAATATTTAACACATTTTGCAAATTTTGCAAAGCATTTATATGTACACTTGGACTGTAACATTTAATAAATAAAGGTTAAAACATTGCCATTTACCAATGTGTTTTTCAAAACACCTTTTACATTTTTGGAATTAAACGTTTTATACTTGGTAAAATAAATTAAGCGTTAGCGTTAGTTCTGGCAGGTCACGTGAGTCAAGCTTGCATCAGCTGATTCTCAGCTGATCACATCTACCTATAGGAATACGACACCTATCGCGGCATTCCTATATAAGCTCTATTCAGTATTATTCAGCAGCTTTTCAGCTTGCTCCAGAGCAAATTACCCTCCTCCATCCCCAGCTCCTCCTTTCGCCACAGTCAGGACTTGGCTTTCTGATATTCCTTGCTAATCAGACTCCTTTATCTTGAATAAAGTGTTACACTTAAATATCATTAAGTACATTAATGATATCTGCCTTGTTCTGTTCTGTTAACCCTAGGGGGGTTATTATTGCTGCTCTCCCTGCTCATTCATGACAGGCTGCATGGATGGGCAGGGAGGTTTTTGCCCAGAACAGAACCATACCGCCAAACCAAACTTTATGCTAAGTATCTATCATTTTGACGATAGTGGTCCTGACAGAACTTAAAAAGTGATGTCAGATCTGTATGCAGTTCAGGTCTTTGATAAAGAGGACAGATAAATGAGGACTAAAGCTTCCGTTACTATGGAGATA
>NW_015628357.1:11561-12064 GCF_001515625.1 Sinocyclocheilus rhinocerous
GACAAAACGTTTACTTTCATTTTAATTATATAGATTATAATACATAAATAACATGACTTAAATCTGTAAACATCTCATTCATTATTATGCAATTTTAAAGTAACTAAATATTAAATAACTAGCTTGACCAAGCTGGCATGAGGAACATTTATTTACAAAACAATTTATTTATAAAACCATGTAATTACAGCAAAAAACAGCAGTTATACAAAAAGTATAGATAAAATTTTGCAAAATACCCAGCCATTTATATGTACACTTGGACTGTAACATTTAATAAATGAAGGTTAAAACATTGCCATTTACCAATGTGTTTTTAAATTTTTGGAATTAAACGTTTTATACTTGGTAAAATAAATTAAGCGTTAGTGTTAGTTCTGGCAGGTCATGTGAGTCAAGCTTGCATCATCTGATTCTCAGCTGATCACATCTACCTATAGGAATACGACATCTATCGTGGCAAGCTCTATTCAGTATTATTCAGCAGCTTTTCAGCTTGCTCC
>NW_015628358.1:0-546 GCF_001515625.1 Sinocyclocheilus rhinocerous
TACATCGGGTGTTATGAGAAGTGTTCCCGGTTCCGGTTGACCTAACTAATGCAGCATAAAATCCTTTAACGGATTTGAATATTAGAAGCGTATTAGTGTGTTATGTGTAAGCCAGGTTAAAGAGATGGGTCTTTAATCTAGATTTAAACTGCAAGAGTGTGTCTGCCTCCCGAACAATGTTAGGTAGGTTATTACAGAGTTTGGGCGCTAAATAGGAAAAGGATCTGCCGCCCGCAGTTGATATTGATATTCTAGGTATTATCAAATGACCAGAGTTTTGAGAACGCAGCGGACGTGGAGGACTATAATGCAATAAGAGCTCGTTCAAATACTGAGGTGCTAAACCATTCAGGGCTTTATAAGTAATAAGCAAGATCTAAAAAAGATCTAAAAAAATCTATACGATGTTTAATAGGGAGCCAGTGCAATGTTGACAGAACCGGGCTAATATGGTCATACTTCCTGGTTCTTGTAAGAACTCTAGCTGCTACATTTTGGACGAGCTGGAGTGTGTTTATTAAGCGTGCAGAACAACCACCCAATAAA
>NW_015628359.1:0-482 GCF_001515625.1 Sinocyclocheilus rhinocerous
ACATTAATCAGTGTCTAGCACACCTTCCTAAGGAAAGGATATGGTTTAGTATAATATACTAAATGATATTTAGACAGACTTAAATAAGTTCCAGATCTATACTTGTGCTCTTATTATTTCAGTTATTTTGCCTTTAATGTAAATAAACATGTGCAAACAATATACTTGCTCTTGTGAATATATTTAGATGTTAATTACATTGTGCGAGCTGTCTCTTTAATACCGCGTGGTTTATATACATGTTGCTGCTGATTGGGCTGACATGTTTGACACACCCACCAAACAAGAGAAAACACATCTCAAACCCAGTTGCACACCGTTGCACACCGTTTCCAGGAAACATGTCGGCCGTTCAAAAAACCGTAGCAAAACATTGCGCACCGGTTTGAGCTTGAACTTGCCCCAGGTGCGTTTCAGTTTAGTTTGCACCAGTCCTTGGTTTTAGGTACCATGAAAGTGGCTTGGCTTTTAGCAGTGTTCAT
>NW_015628360.1:0-5945 GCF_001515625.1 Sinocyclocheilus rhinocerous
CTTATTTCTGATGGTATTCCAAATCTAGGAATTAGTTCTCTTGTTTTAAATGTAATTACTGTTCCTGCTCCCAGATCTGCTGATGGTACTGCCTCCACCCACCTGCTAAATCTGTCTATGATCACAAGCATGTATCTTTTGCCTTGTACTCGCTTTATCTTATCCACATAATCCATTACCAAATGCTTAAAGGCCCTTCTGGAACTGGTATATGGCCTATTGGTTTCACTATCCCTTTCCTTACATTGTATTTGGCACAAACTTCACATGTGGACAAAAATTCATCCACCATTGCATATAAATAAGGAGACCAATATCCTTGCTGTTTAATTTTCCTTATCACTTCCCCCCTTGCGCAATGGTCAAAACCATGTGCATCTGCAATAAGAACATTCAAAAGTGAAGTAATGTTTCCTTCATGTGTACGCCAGATCTCTTGTGAGTCTTTTTTAGCTCCCCTTTGGTGCCACATTGATTGTTCATAGGGGCCTGCTTGTTCTTGTATTTGAATTATATCCTCTAATTGAGGTTGAGGTTCAATAATTACTACAGGTGTTAATACTGCTACTTGACACCCTGAAGCTTTTTTAGCTTCTATATTTGCTGCATTGTTTCCCTTCATATTATTAATATCATAATCATTTCCTTTCTTGTGTGCCTGACATTTGATTATTTCTAGTCTTTTTGGTAGCATCATAGCAGAAATTAATTGCCCTATTTTTTCTTTCTTTCTTTTTATTTTTTTCTTTTCTTTTCTTTATTTATTTATTTATTTATTTTATTAAATTTTTTATCTTTTCTGGATCATATATCATTGTGCAATGAAATTCTGTTTTTGATAGCTGTGATTCAGGAATTTGTGCTTCAATATATACTTTACCCACTTATTGACTGTCTGTCTCACATCTTATTCTATCTGTCCTATCCAATAGATATTAGCTTTTGGCTCTGTAACCACCATTTTTGCTTCTGTTCCTATTGCTTCGATATATATTTCTTCTGGAGAACACCACATTTGTTGCCCTAATTTACATAATGCATCTCTTCCTAACAAATTGATAGGAGTCTGATTTGATACCAGAATGGGCATTGTTATACTTTGATTTTTTGTTTGTAGACACACTTGATCTTTCATTGGAATTTATTGCATTTTTCCAGAGAATCCTATTTTCTTCGTAAATTTTATTTGTACATTTTTTTCAGACAAGGGGAGATGTGAGGCATATTTTAAATTTAAACAGTTATAGACAACACCTGTGTCTAACATCATGGGTGTGGTTTTTCCCTCTATGTTAATTTGCATAATAGGCTCTTGATCAGCTTTCGTTGTTAAAATTGGAAGCTGATTCTCCCCATTAGGATTCTCTCGGCACCCCTAATAACCTGGATTGGGACCTCCCCAAGGGTTAACTGGGCCCTGTGAAGTACCTCAGTTAGGCTGTTGCCAGTTCTCCCCCCTTCCACCCTGAGGGTACTGTTGCCATGGATAGGTGGGACAGTCATTTTTATTATGTCCGGGCTGTCCACTTGCCCAGCACACACCTGGAAGACCAGTATAAGGTTTGCCTCTTCCTCTCTGTGTTGGTTTTTGTCTCCATTGAGTTAGTTTCTCTGTAGCTCTTTCTCTTGGCTTTTGCAAATTTTTTCTGTTTTGTTCTAAGGCATCAGTCACATGGTCACAAAACTCTTTGTGTGTTTTAGAGTTTAAACCGACCGCATCCTCCAGCTCCTTCAGGCTGGCGGCATGCCATCAATCACAGCATGTCTAAACAATGTTGCCATTAATGGGTCTCCTTCTGGATTCTTTTCAGTCTCTTGTTTCCATCTTTTCAGCTGTCTCTGTACATAAGTGGTTGAATTCTCTATGTCCTTTTTCTCTGCATGCAGTGACTGCCACACTGCTGGACGGAATGCATCAAAAACAATTCCATCCATATTATGAGAGTTCATTGCTCTGTCCAGAGTCGTTGTTTGAAGAATTTCATCCATCTTTGTCCCTCCTATTATTTTAGCCATCAAAGCTTTAATTTCCCTCACAGCCCCTCTTGAATTTCTGGGAGGCGAGTGACCAGCCTCTTGAGGTCCTGTGGGGCCCAGGGGGCTTATCGTCCCTTTGCACCCTTGATTAAAATTGGGAGTTGTATAGCCAGTGATCTGAGTGCCTTTTTTCTCTGCCCTGTTCCCATTTTCCGCTATCAAATAATTCCTCTCCTTTATTCACTTCTTCTGTACTTTCGAACAACTTACTTCTCCCTCTTTTAAATCTATTTACTTCTTGTATCTTTTTCTGATTCTTTAATTTTCTCTTCTAACACTTCCTCAAATTTTGTTTTATTTTGGTTTGTTTTCCTCTTCTCTAACGCTATTAAAACTGTCTATAACAATCCATCTCTAAATATCCTTCACTTTCTTTTCCCTCTTGCCTCTTTGTTTTCACAGCTGGTTCCTTTTATTCTTTTTCTCCCAGCTCTACTGGTCCTTACATTTGCCTTTCTCCAGTTACTTCTACTGTTCTCTTGAGGATTGGACCTCTCCCTCTATGGGTAAATAGGGGGGCGGCTCAGAAAATAATCTTTCCTTTTTCTTCGTATTTTTGTCTGCCTCTTTTAATATTTTTCTTGCCTATTTTATATTTATTAATATTAATATACTTTTTACTCTTACTGGATTTGCTGATTTTATTAATCCTATGTCTGTGTCATGCTGAGACCACAGTTCAGTTGGTACCTGTTGCTGCCTTTCCTTATATAACTCTCATTTTGGTTTATTATTTTGGATGTTGTAGTCATCTGTGTCATTTTCTTTTTGTCGATAACTACTTCTTGAGGAATTTCCAGCAAACTGGTTGCACACAAAACTTTGATATAATTTTTGTCAGCTGTATGCCTTTTTTATTTTTATTGATAGTCTCAACTCTATTTTACAATCACTCAGTATTTAATCTTTTATAAAAAAATAATTATCTTTACTTCTCTTTACTATTTTTCCACACTTATAATTATTCTTAATATACTTATTTAACTTGTTTCCTTGATCTCACTTCTACTGCACTGATCTCTGAATTTTCTCCTTCTCTTCCACACAGACACCAAAAATGCGAAAGTCTATACCAGATTTTGATTAAATCTTTATTGATATTATTTTCCTAATCACATTCACACTGCTCGTCCCTTTATTCAGACAGGGCTCATGCTTTCATTTGTTTTCCCTTTTATAGTGCTAAAGCATTCATATTTTTTCCCTTTATCTATAGGACTAATCATTTATTCATCCCTCTCGGGTGCGGCACGAACTGCGTCCATCCACGCCAAGCCACGTTTAAGTGATGGACCAAGAGGGTGCGCAGCTCGTACCCATCCAATACAGAATTTATTTATTTCCTCATATATAGAAGGTGGGAGAAGGGTTTTGACGTCAGAAGAAATAACTGCATGCACATATAATAAAGACTGACTGAGACAGAACAAGCAGAGAGTTCTTGAATGGCCTCCTTGGCCATGAAAGGACAGACAGTGAGTTCATGAACGGCCTCCATGGCCGTAACAGGACAGGCAGTGAATTCATGGACGGCCGCCTTAGTTATGACAGGGCAGAATGTGAGTGGTCTCCGTGGCTGTGACAGGACAGACAGTGAGTTCATGAACGGCCTCCATGGCCGTGACAGGACAGACAGTGAGTTCGGGAACAGCCTCCGTGGCCGTGGCAAGACGGTCTGTGAGTTCGGAAGCGGACGCCACCACCTCAGGAAGTTCTGCAGCGGATGCCGCCACCTCTGGAGGTTCTGCAGCGGATGAGAGGCCTCTGAGGCAGACTCGTGGACAGAAGAGGCCTCAGGAGCAGACTCGTGGACAGGAGAGGACTCTGGAGCGCAGTGTGCAGCCCACACGCTCAAAATGGCGACCGCCATTACATTAAGGGCAGCAGAGTGTGGCATGACCTCTAAGATGGCGGGGCTTGAGAGCACTGACGTTACCGGGATGCCTGCAGCTCACACCAACATCAGAGGTGGGTCCATCACACTAGCAATCAGACCTTTCAGTCTAAGCCAAAGCTCCGCGTCCGACTCAGGCGTGGCGGCCATCTTGGCCGAGGACTCAGGCATGGCCGGCATGATGTGAGCAGGCTCTGGTTTGGCAGACGTGACGTGAGCAGGCCCTGGGGTAGCAGACATGATGTTATCAGACTCTGGCTTGGCAGACATGATGTGATCAGGCTTTGACTTTGTAGACATGACATGAGTAAACTTTGACTTAACTGGCATGATTTGAGCAGGTCCTGGAGTAGCAGGCATGACGTTAGCAGACTTTGGTGTAGCAGACATGTGAGCAGGCTGTGGCTTTTAGCAGGCATGACATGAGCAGACCTTTGGGAAGTGTCATGTTCCTTCTCCATGACACCCACAGTGAAAGCAGATCCACTCAGTCACAATCCAAAGTCTATGTACTGTACAAGTGACCAATGTGGGGTATTGCGTCGCATTAATTGAGAACTGTCATGAGATAGTCCAAAACGGAAAGTGTCCTTAAGAGCAACATCGTTAAAGTTCACCTGATTACAAAGTTCACAAAAATCATGAAAGCAGCTGGTTCGGATGGCATCCCGGGGCACGTCCTCAGAGACTGTGCTGCAGAGCTGGGTGTGGTATTTACAAATATATTAAACCTTTCTCTGTTGACATGCACTGTTCCAACTTGCCTGAAGATGTCCACAATAGTGTCAGTGCCAAAACAGGCTGCCATAACATCTCTCAATGATTACAGACCTATTGCACTGACACCTGTAATCATGAAATGCCTGGAGAGACTGGTTCTGCATCACATCAAGGATGCTCTGCCACTCACCTTGGACCCTCACCAGTATGCATACAGGGCCAATAGGTCAACAGATGATGCTATCTTCATTGCCCTCCAGACTGTACTGTGCCATCTAAAACACCAAGGAACGTATGCACGGCTGTTGTTCTTGGAATTCAGTCCTGCTTTTAATACTATTTTACCTAGCAGCTTGTTCTCCAAGATGTCTGATCTAGGCATTCAGCATAACATCTGCCTGTGGATCAAGGACTTTTTAACAGAGCGGCCACAGTCAGTGAGAATGGGCTCACATAATTCCTCAATTTTGACAATCAGCACAGGAGTCCCACAGGGATGTGTGCTAAGCCTGTTTCTCTATTCTCTGTATACACATGACTGTATACCATCGTATAATAACAACACTATTATAAAATTCGAGGACGATACGACTGTGGTGGGGTTGATCACCAGAGGCAATGAGTCTGCCTACAGAGAGGAGATAAAGAGGCTGATGGTGTGGTGCACGGAGAACAATCTGGCCCTGAACAACAAAAAAACAAAATAACTTATTATTGATTTCAGGAGGAAACAGGATGTACACACACCATTGTATATCAACGAAGAGATGGTGGAGAAGAGTGTTCAGTTTTAAATTTCTGGGCACACATATCTCAGAGGAACTCACATGGACGATAAACATCATGGCATTAGTTAAGGCACAGAAACCTTAACTAATTATTTTATTTAATTATTCCTTATCAATTGTTTAAATAATCTGTAGCTGGATACGTTGGCAAATCTATAATTTTGTTGGATGTATGTACAATGACAATAAATAATAATCTAATTATCTCTTATCTAGTTCCAAACAACCAATAGTTCCAGCATTGAACCCCATTCATTTCAACACATATCTCAGTGGAACTCACATGGATGACAAACATCACGGCATTAGTTAAGAAGGCACAGAAGTGGCTATACTTTCTAAGAATGCTAAGGAAGGTTAACCTGTCACAACAGCTCTTGTTGTCATTGTAACGAATCAGCTCATTGGAAATATGAATAATTAACCATAACCAGTTATAATTAATGTCCTCTTTTTAATTAATGAATATTTTAGATCCGCTGTAGATATTTAGCTGACCTCTCAGG
>NW_015628361.1:0-1841 GCF_001515625.1 Sinocyclocheilus rhinocerous
CCTTATCAAGAATTAACGACTTAAAATACGGTTAAGTCCCTACAGCAGCGTACTCAGAATAACGACCCTATAAAACGAAGGGAGTACTGCCAAGCTCAACCTGAAGGGCAGCTTATCAGGGAGGCTCAAGAGAGAGCATAACAACCCTCAAAAGCGAGGGGAACACAACAAGCTCAACCTAAAGTGCCGCTCAGGGAGTCTCACAGAGAGCCTAGCAACTTGCAGCACAGAGCTCTAGAGAGTGGAGTACTCAGCATAACGACTTTCTAAAGCGAGGAGTACTAAACACGCTCCTACATTCAGAACAGAGCTCTAGGGAGCAACCACTCAGCACAACTACCCTCATAATATAAAGGGAGTGCAATCATGCTCACCAATAATGTGGATATCAGAGGAGGGCATGTTATGAATAATACAGTATATGCCCCAACAACTCATAATAGATATCTCACATTACACAGTTTCTATTCTGTATAAAGAATTAGAAACAACAAGGAATTCCTGAAAGGGAAAGCACTTCCTGTCAGATTCCTTCCATTCCCCACCTACAATCCATGTGATCGGTCTGCCTAGCTGCCTCGGCAGCCACAAGACTCGAACGGCAGGTAGTAGGCGCTCAATTCTCATCCCTCAAATCAAACACATGAGGCATTTCTCAGCACAATCACATCTCACAGCATGTATTTAGCTCCCCCGAGAGCCAAACACACTCTGTTCAAACACTAGATTCCACGAAAGCATTGAATTGAGCCTGTTCAATCCCCTCGAGAGGCGAACATGCTCATGCAAGCACCGTCTATAATCTCGAGTAAACAGCAAAGCTTTACCTCTGCTCTTGGTAGTACCGCGAATGCATCACAATGAGCACATCCTGCTTTCCCGTGAGTCAAATGCACATACTACTATTCCTAAGATAAGCGCAATGAGCGCATTCTATTCCCTCGAGAACTGAGCACGCATGCTTCTCTCCCACTCATACCACACAAGTCGTGCAAATCCTCAGGTATCAATAGAAAACTCCTGACATGGGGGTACATGCACACTCAGCATGCTTGCCGGGTGTTTCCATAAACAATGGTCTTGTATGAAGATGAAGAAGACAATGACGTGTTCCTCTGGTGTCCTTTTATACTATGGTCACACAGGTAGTGACATCATCGGCTGTCACCGGCCAATGCTATTGTCGTGTTTAGACATGTGCTTCAGACACCGGTCACACTGGAGGCTTTCCCCATAGCATCCGCTAGAGGACGCAGTGCTAGATCCCTTGAAAGGGAACTCAATTTTTCTCAACAATCTATGATATCGTCCCACAAACTGCGGGCGTAAAATGCTGAATTGTAATACTTATAATTAACATACTATTATAGTTTTTAATTAACATTTTATATTTGTATTTTTACATTTTCTGTTTTCATTTTAGTTTTTCTTAAAATTTGAATAATTTTGTTGTGTATTTTTGTCTATTTTGTTTTTCTTTTTAAATATGTATTTTATTAATTTTTATGTCAGTTTTAGTTTTAGTTATTTTAGTACATCAAGTTAAACCAAGTGAAAATGAGAAACTAGCTAATTTAAAGATCATTATTTGGTGTATTTGGTGTAACAGAATATGATGACATGCTTTAATGTTCAAAAAACACATTATTTTTCAAATACTGTACATTATTGTAGGTCCTCTATGCCCCGCCTCTCTCAAACACGTCGTTTTCAACAAAGCCCCCTCCTTTGACAAGCGCAGTCTGCTCTGATTGGCCAGCTGACCCAGTGCATTGTGATTGGCCGAACACCACAAGCACACGTCGGAAATGTAACGCCCCTTACCATAAACGCGAGCTTCA
>NW_015628361.1:2054-15628 GCF_001515625.1 Sinocyclocheilus rhinocerous
AAAAACTGGTCCATTGGAGTGAACGGAGTTGTCACACTCTGCATTTGAACAGTCAATAGCAAATACTTAAACTAATAACAAAACATACTTACAGTCGCTGATTCAGAAGCGCTAGATTGTCATAGCAAAGTCGGAATTGACCCACTTTTAGCCTTTGCACAGCCAGCCTTGTAGGCTAACTCTCCGGTTCGCAAAACTGTCGTCCATGAAATGCGTTGCACAAATTAAAGCATCTGGGTTGTGCTGTTCTGTTGTAACTAAATCTTAACCAATGATTCCTAATTGCATCTACTTCCGGAAGGCCAAATAAAGTGCTTTTGCTTTCGCACTGAAATACACAGCGTCTCCCTGACATGGCTGCATCAACACTACTGCTGTTCCTGAAACCATGCCTTCTTTCTTTGCGTGCACATTTGGGCGGCATTATGCTAATATTTCCACATAGTGACGTAGATATGTGGGGGCGTGTTAGAACGAGCCGTTTTAGGTAGGGGTGGTTGACTCTTAACTTTTATAAAGAATATCTCTTTGGATTTGAGACTTTAGTCTTTGCAACTTTACAGATCTTCTTTATGCACCAAGAGCTTGTAACACTCCAAAGAGAAAGTAAAATTTGAAATCGCATCATATGACCCCTTTAACATTTTTTTTTCTTTTCAAGCAATGATTTTTTTTTTAATGTTTTTAGTTTTAGTTAACTATAATACCCTTGGTTCATGCTTGCTATGCTAAGAAATACAGTTCATTACAATAACCATAGACTGATTGTGGATGCAGCCTGGAAATGTCCTGAACTGGTACTGAAATATGAGGTCAGGCATGTTATTTATTTTTGTGATATTCATCCTAACATTCAAGAAACGCTGTGAAAATGTAATGGACAGAAAGGGGTTAAAAAAAAAAAAAGCAGGAACTAAAAGGACAGAAAGCAGGACAATGGACAGAAACCTTGAAGAAACAGGTCACTGACACAGATAAAACATCCAGGAAAAATCAGAGCAAGCAGAAAGTAGAAAGACGTTATTATTTGAAACTTACTCTCGACCACGGTCTTCCGATTTGACCCGTCGTCATTGATCTGCTGAATATTTCCAAAGTGGATGTCACTGTAGAAGATCCGATTGGCTCCTTTTCCACCTCCTCCGCGGTAATCAAACGTTAGCGCGATGACGTTCTTCATGTGGTCAGGATCTTCAAACGGTTTGATTGGTGCATTGAGGTTGTTTTCATCTGATAAGTGCACACTCTTTAGTATCGTGCGTTCTGAATACAGCAGGTATCCGTCGTAGTCACGGCAACTCTGACCGTCCTCGGCTAGCATTCCGTGAGCGCAAGCACATGTTCGCTGTCCATTACCACGGTAAAGACAGAGTTGCTGGCAGCCACCGTTGTTGTTCTTGCAGATATTAGTTCCTGCAGACAGATTTGTTTGAAACAGTTAAGAAATACTGCAACCAAGAAAAAAATCTGAATCTTTTTCATAGATTCAGTGATATTAGCATTAGCATGAGATCAATATGCAAAGTTAGTGACTCAGTTTATCAATCAGGAATTGAGACATTAACATGTTGACTATTTTATTTAAAACTGCTGTTTTGAACGATGAAGAAAAAAGATAGAGGAAAAAAAAAACTGAATATAAATAGTTTAAATGTTGATATTATTATATATTTAAGGTAAAAAAAAAAGTATTATAAATAAATAAATGTTATTAAGTTTCGGGTTTTGGGGAGTTGCACAACATGACATTTTAAACAGCATGAGATTTTAAAATACTATTAAGCAGTGAAGCGGAGATGTAACAATAAAACATTACACCAAACCAATGTTATTTTAGTATCATTGAGAATTTTTAGATTGAGATTTATTGTTTTTTATATATTTATTTATACTTATAGATTTCAAATTACCTTTTATTTTTGTATTTTCCATTTTAATTTTGATTTTAGTATTTTTTGTCATATTTATTAGTTATCATTTTTTTATGTCTATATTTTTTTATTAATTTTTATATACGTTTTTATTTTAGTTATTTTAGTACATTAAGTTAAAGAACAAGAACAAAGTTCTTTACAAAACAAAGTCATGTGACACTCACCTTGTTGTCGCGCTCTGTTAAAGACCTTGATGTCTTTGAGTTGGACGCCGATGCCCGTCCTCAGACTTACTGAATCTGTTGCATTGTCTTTACTGCCGCGCTTTATTGAACCATTCGCATGAGTCCTAAAGAAATAATATGCTTTTTTATTTGTTTATTTTTAAATAAATAAATAAAATAATAATTGTAATGTGCAATTTACATATGTATAGTTCATGTAAGACTTTTAACATATAAAAATTAGGTACTACAGCTTTAACATCATCTGGTTAGACTAAGTTCAAAGGCTCTTTAAATAGGGATAGCAAATAAAATAAAGGTGTATTAAAAATTCTATAAAATGTTCAATGCTGTAGATTAATCATCATGTTGGTGATGAGGAATGAATGTTTTAAAGTGTACAAGAACACACTGACCGGTCGCTCCAGTATATGTAGCTCTCAAACACAGATACGGAGAACATGTCCATGTTGTTGCTGGAAAGCACCACCTCTCTGTTCTCACCCGTCTCCAGGTTAATGCGCTCAATCTTATCTGTGCGCGCGTCGCACCAGTACAGCAAACCCTCCTACACGACACACAATGACCACAACTTTAGTCAGTGTTATTGTGTTTAGCATGCATCTGAGTCGTCTATTAATGAGAGGAAGTTGCTAATACATTTCTTCATGTAATTTGCAAATATGTCAGCTTTTTACCAAACTCTAGTGAGCTGCTTATCTAGACTTGTAGCACAAACAGCAGCCAGCTACCGATTTGTTAAATCATGCTAGAAACATGTTAGCAACATGCTAAAACATGCTAGCAAGGTGCTAAATCATGCTAGAGACATGCTAAAACTTGTCAGCATTGTGTTAATGCATGAGAGAAACCTGCTAGCAACATGCTAAAACATGTAGCAATGTGCTAATTCATTCTAGAAACATGCTATCATCATGTTAAACATGCTAACAAATTGTTAAATAATGCTAGAAACCTGCTAGCAATGTGTTAAAACATGCTAAAACATGCAAACAATGTGCTAATTCATTCTAGAAATGCTATCTATCTATCTATCTATCTATCTATCTATTTTGCTGTCTGATAGACAGTGGCTTTAAAACCTTCAAACTTCAAGCTTTTAAAACTGCTTCAAATTTAAAATCTTCAAACTTCCAGATATTAAATCTACTTCTAACTTTCTGAACAGGCTTTCTCAAGCCAACATCAAAGTTTGTCTTGTCAAACTTTACAATCTAGTTCCATTATTTTTTATCTTCATTTACAAGTGAAAATGTCACAATTCCAGTTTAATTGTGCAATGGTGTCAACTGTCCCTTTGCACCACCTGTGGTTTCTTGAACGAGTTTCACATGTGACTGGGTTGTATTTACCACCACGGCAGATGAAAAAGGTGGACAAAGTGAGAAAAACATTATAAATAAATGAATAAATGAATGACTGAATAAATAAAACTATGAATAAAAATGTGATCAATCTAATTAAAATGGATCTCACCCAATATGTCACTATATACTTTTATGCTTTTATCAAACTATCGCATAAATAAGCTTAGCAATATGCTACTATGGGTAGATCGATTCAAGATTCATGATTCATTTTCAATTTTGTTCAGGAATGCAAATTCAGAATGATTTGATTAGGTCCAATTCATAATGATATTCAGTTCGATTCGATCTTGATTAATGATCCAATTCTGTATTTTTAAAGAGCATTCATCTGATTACAGTATGGAAATGCTTCTCCTGATGTGTTTATCCTATAGAGAATGCCATGAGGTTTTCATGTAAAAAAAAAAGCATTTTAAATAAATTATTGACTGAAGCAAACGATTCACGATTCAAATTCCATGTTTCAAGATCTATGTATTGGCAGGATTTGTAATCGATGCATCAATAAACGAGTCAATGGTTACACCCCTAGTGCTTACTAGAGATTAAAAGTATGATATTCACACAGAGTTGACATAAATGTGTCATATGCACCTGATAGTCAATGGAGATGCCGTTGGGCCAGCTAATACTGACGTTCACCAGCACAGCTCTGTTAGATCCATCCAGACGAGATCTTTCTATGCGTGGATACTGTCCCCACTCCGTCCAAAACAGATACCTGCACACACAACCCCCCATGAGGAGAGTGCCGCTTCATTCATGGAGCAGAAACGCACAATAAAAGACAGGAAGTCAGCGTTATTCGGATCTCACCCTTTCTCAGGATGTACAGTAATGGCCCGCGGTTTGTCCAGTCCTTGGGAGATGACCACATATCGAAAGGAGCCATTCAATCTGGCAACCTCTATCACATCAAAGCCCTGGTCCGTCCAGTAGATGTTTCCTACAGCACATACAGGAACAAGGCAGTAGTGCTCGGTATTGTATTAAAGCTCTGAATGCACCTGAAAGTGGCAAAAGTGCCTGTGCTTGAGACTCACCGGCGATCCAGTCGACAGCGATGCCCTCCACACGGCCGATGCCATTAGTGACGATGTCCTCTCTCCACGTCTGATCTCTCTTAGCTCTGCTGATGGTGCTCAAACCCATGTCAACCCAAAAGATGGTGTCATTGTCTATATGACGATGGAAAGAACACGAATATGAATTACAGAATAGACTACATACAGTTACAGGAAAAATACAAACAAACAAAAAACAGATATACACTTGGTCATCATTCAACTGCATAGCATCCTTTGAGACCACTACAGTTTTCCCAATATCAAAATGCCAGTACATATCAGAAACCAGTACATTTTTACAATTCATGATACAAATTTCAATATTCCAATATGCCGCAATATGCTATCGAACACTCCTTTTTAGGGCTGCCAAAAAAAAATTCGAATTTCGAATATTCGTCGAATTAAAAAAAAAAAAATCACATTCGAATGCAAAAACGTTGCATTCGAATTTTAGGTCTGCGTCAGCCGTCAGGCAGCCTTATCAGTGGCACACGAAATGCGACGACAATGTAAGTGTCATTGCATTTTAATGCTTTTGTTAGCCTATCCAGCTGAACCCACTACATGCGGCGCTGCTACGTTGTTCATTCATATATTGCGGAAAACGAGAGCATCAGTGTGGAGAAGATGTTGTTTACGGCAAAACTAAAACCAAGCCGTTCACACAGAACGCATATTTATCACATTTTCTAGAGGGACGTCTATCGTTGCACTCGCGTCTCGCACAAGAGAGCGGCATGTTTAGAAAGCCATGTAAAATTAATGCAAGTTGAATACTGTGACCATGTGATATTTCAGTTTTTCTTTTTTAATAAATCTGCAAAAATGTCAACAATTCTGTGTTTTTCTGTCAATATGGGGTGCTGTGTGTACATTAATGAGGAAAAAAAATTAACTTAAATGATTTTAGCAAATGGCTGCAATATAACAAAGAGTGAAAAATTTAAGGGGGTCTGAATACTTTTCGTACCCACTGTATAAACCATACTGGAGCATATTCACATATATTCAGTTTACTGACAGGCAAACATAATTTTTCTTATTTGGAATGAGTTTCAGTCTTTTCCTGCTCAGTTTAACACCTGCTCATATTATACCACTATTGTACATCAGAAAACATCTGCATTATAAATCAGGAGCTTTGAGACTCACCGGCATGAAAATCAATCCCGACGGCGAGTGATGTGCCTGAAACTGGTACAAGGGCATCGGATTTGTCAGCGGGGTCCAGCGGGATTCCTCTAATGCCCTCATGAACAGAGTACAGCAGGAATGAACCCACACCTGAAATCAACACAACAACCACCACGCATCAGCCTGTTTCTACAAACGCAGGCTTTCGTTATTATTTTTTGCTACTTTTCAAATTCCTATACAGGTGCATCTCAATAAATTAGAATGTCGTGGAAAAGTTCATTTATTTCAGTAATTCAACTCAAATTGTGAAACTTGTGTATTAAATAAATTCAATGCACACAGACTGCAGTAGTTTAAATCTTTGGTTCTTTTAATTGTGATGATTTTGGCTCACATTTAACAAAAACCCACCAACTCACTATCTCAACAAATTAGAATACTTATTAAGACCAATAAAAAAAACATTTTTAGCCTTCTGGAAAGTATGTTCATTTACTGTACATGTACTCAATAACTTGGTAGGGTCTCCTTCTGCTTTAATTACTGCCTCAATTCGGCGTAGCATGGAGGTGATCAGTTTGTGGCACTACTGAGGTGGTATGGAAGCCCAGGTTTCTTTGACAGTGGCCTTCAGCTCATCTGCATTTTTTGGTCTCTTGTTTCACATTTTCCTCTTGACAATACCCCATAGATTCTCTATGGGGTTCAGGTCTGGTGAGTTTGCTGGCCAGTCAAGCACACCAACACCATGGTCATTTAACCAACTTTTGGTGCTTTTGGCAGTGTGAGCAGGTGCCAAATCCTGCTGGAAAATGAAATCAGCATCTTCAAAAAGCTGGTCAGCAGAAGGAAGCATGAAGTGCTCCAAAATTTCTTGGTAAACGGGTGCAGTGACGTTGGTTTTCAAAAAACACAATGGACCAACACCAGCAGATGACATTGCACCCCAAATCATCACAGACTGTGGAAACTTAACACTGGACTTCAAGCAACTTGGGCTATGAGCTTCTCCACCCTTCCTCCAGACTCTAGGACCTTGGTTTCCAAATGAAATACAAAACTTGCTCTCATCTGAAAAGAGGACTTTGGACCACTGGGCAACAGTCCAGTTCTTCTTCTCCTTAGCCCAGGTAAGACGCCTCTGACGTTGTCTGTGGTTCAGGAGTAGCTTAACAAGAGGAATACGACAACTGTAGCCAAATTCCTTGACACGTCTGTGTGTGGTGGCTCTTGATGCCTTGACCCCAGCCTCAGTCCATTCCTTGTGAAGTTCACTCAAATTCTTGAATCGATTTTGCTTGACAATCCTCATAAGGCTGCAGTTCTCTCGGTTGGTTGTGCATCTTTTTCCTTCCACTCAACTTTCTGTTAACATGCTTGGATACAGCACTCTGTGAACAGCCAGCTTCTTTGACAATGAATGTTTGTGGCTTACCCTCCTTGTGAAGGGTGTCAATGATTGTCTTCTGGACAACTGTCAGATCAGCAGTCTTCCCCATGATTGTGTAGCCTAGTGAACCAAACTGAGAGACCATTTTGAAGGCTCAGGAAACCTCTGCAGGTGTTTTGAGTTGATTAGCTGATTGGCATGTCACCATATTCTAATTAGTTGAGATAGTGAATTGGTGGGTTTTTGTTAAATGTGAACCAAAATCATCACAATTAAAAGAACCAAAGACTTAAACTACTTCAATCTGTGTGCATTGAATTTATTTAATACACGAGTTTCACAATTTGAGTTGATTCAGTCTGTGTGCATTGAATGTATTTAATACACAAGTTTCACAATTTGAGTTGAATTACTGAAATAAATGAACTTTTCCATGACATTCTAATTTATTGAGATGCACCTGTATGTATAGATTTTATTGTTTTACCCTTGTATTTCCCTCCAAGACTAAACTGAATATACATTACCGTTCAAAGTTTTGAAGGTTAGCACACCAAGGTTGCAGTATAAACAGTAATAATGTAAATAATAAAACTTTTTTTCAATTGTAATATATTTTAATATGCAATTTATTGTTGTGATCAAAGCTGAATGTTCAGCATCCTTTCAGCACCCAGTCTTCAGTGTCATATGATCCTTCAGAAATCATTCGAATATGCTGATTTATCAATACTGAAAACAGTTGTGTTGTAAACAGTGATACTTTTATTTTTTAAGGATTCTATGATGAATAGAAAGTTCAAAAGGACAGTATTTAAAATGGAAATCTTTTATAACATTATACAGGTGCATCTCAATAAATTAGAATGTCGTGGAAAAGTTCATTTATTTCAGTAATTCAACTCAAATTGTGAAACTCGTGTATTAAATAAATTCAATGCACACAGACTGAAGTAGTTTAAGTCTTTGGTTCTTTTAATTGTGATGATTTTGGCTCACATTTAACAAAAACCCACCAACTCACTATCTCAACAAATTAGAATACTCCATAAGACCAATAAAAAAAAACATTTTTAATGAATTGTTGGCCTTCTGGAAAGTATGCTCATTTACTGTACATGTACTCAATACATGGTAGGGGCTCCTTTTGCTTTAATTACGGCCTCAATTCGGCGTGGCATGGAGGTGATCAGTTTGTGGCACTACTGAGGTGGTATGGAAGCCCAGGTTTCTTTGACAGTGGCCTTCAGCTCATCTGCATTTTTTGGTCTCTTGTTTCTCATTTTCCTCTTGACAATACCCCATAGATTCTCTATGGGGTTCAGGTCTGGTGAGTTTGCTGGCCAGTCAAGCACACCAACACCATGGTAATTTAACCAACTTTTGGTGCTTTTGGCAGTGTGAGCAGGTGCCAAATCCTGCTGGAAAATGAAATCAGCATCTTCAAAAAGCTGATCAGCAGAAGGAAGCATGAAGTGCTCCAAAATTTATTGGTAAACGGGTGCAGTGACGTTGGTTTTCAAAAAACACAATGGACCAACACCAGCAGATGACATTGCACCCCAAATCATCACAGACTGTGGAAACTTAACACTGGACTTCAAACAACTTGGGCTATGAGCTTCTCCACCCTTCCTCCAGACTCTAGGACCTTGGTTTCCAAATGAAATACAAAACTTGCTCTCATCTGAAAAAAGGACTTTGGACCACTGGGCAACAGTCCAGTTCTTCTTCTCCTTAGCCCAGGTAAGACGCCTCTGACGTTGTCTGTGGTTCAGGAGTGGCTTAACAAGAGGAATACGACAACTGTAGCCAAATTCCTTGACACGTCTGTGTGTGGTGGCTCTTGATGCCTTGACCCCAGCCTCAGTCCATTCCTTGTGAAGTTCACTCAAATTCTTGAATCGATTTTGCTTGACAATCCTCATAAGGCTGCAGTTCTCTCGGTTGGTTGTGCATCTTTTTCTTCCACACCTTTTCCTTCCACTCAACTTTCTGTTAACATGCTTGGATACAGCACTCTGTGAACAGCCAGCTTCTTTGACAATGAATGTTTGTGGCTTACCCTCCTTGTGAAGGGTGTCAATGATTGTCTTCTGGACAACTGTCAGATCAGCAGTCTTCCCCATGATTGTGTAGCCTAGTGAACCAAACTGAGAGACCATTTTGAAGGCTCAGGAAACCGTTGCAGGTGTTTTGAGTTGATTAGCTGATTGGCATGTCACCATATTCTAATTAGTTGAGATAGTGAATTGGTGGGTTTTTGTTAAATGTGAACCAAAATCATCACAATTAAAAGAACCAAAGACTTAAACTACTTCAGTCTGTGTGCATTGAATTTATTTAATACACGAGTTTCACAATTTGAGTTGAATTATTGAAATAAATGAACTTTTCCACGACATTCTAATTTATTGAGATGCACCTGTATATGTCTTCACTGTAATTTTCAATTTAATGTGTCCTTGATGAATTTCTTCAAAAAAATACTGACTCCAAACTTTTAAACAGTAGTGTATGAAAAACGGATAAAAAATAATAAACAAAGAAACAATAAGAAATAAAATATATTATTTTATGAAAATTATTTGTTTTGACATCATTTACAAGACTTGTCAAATTATAAAAAGTGTGAAAATTAAATGATGTGTACTTAAGATACATTCAATGCAATCTATAAAGATAGCAAGACAAATGGGTCTGTTTCATTATTTGTCAGGTAAAAACACCCATAGTTGTAGCGACACCCATGCATTTACACTGTGCAAACACTGTGGTCTATTGTACCTCCATGTCATTTTCCCAAAAGGAAGTCACACATAATTGCGAGTCTGAATGTCAGGTGTGTGTGTGTTCTGCTCGTACCCTCACAGGACTGCCGTCCGCTCCTCAGGCTGTATCCCGCGGTGCACATGCAGGAGCGGGTGGAGGGAGACGTGGGCAGACACAGCTGAGAGCAGTCACCATTGTTGTTACTGCACATGTTTGAACCTGATTATACAACACACACAGTTAAGGCCAGCATTAGCATTGCATCACTTGCAGTGGATTCTCTGCAGTGAATGGGTGCCGTCAGAATGAGAGTCCAAACAGCTGATAAGAACATCACAATAATCCACAAGTAATCCACACCACTCAAGACCATCAGTTAACATCTGGAGAAGACAAAAGCTGCATGTTTGTAAGAAACAAATCCATCATTATAGCATTTTTAAGACATTGTTTTGAGCTAAAATACGAGTCCATAATCCATAGTAATGCTTCCTCCTGTGAAAAAGTCATCTGGTCTGAATCAGGAGAGAAATCTGCACAGATCAAGACATTAACTGATGGACTGGAGTGGTGTGGATTACTTGTGGATTATTGTGATGTTTTTATCAGCTGTTTGGACTCTTATTCTGACGGCACCCATTCACTGGACAGGATCCATTGGTGAGCCAGTGATGTAATGATACACTTCTTGAAATTCGTTCAGATGTAGAAACAATCTCATCTAAATCTTAGATGGCTTGAGAGTTAGTACATGTTCAGCAAATTTTCATTTTTAGGTGAACTATCGCTTTAAATTAAGTCATGGTCATTCTTTTCAGCACAAACAATCCCTTTTTTCGATGCTAATGTGGCTCATTGTAGGCCCAATGAACTAGCTTGAAAATGGCAATTTGTGCTCAGCACAGATTTTTTGGGCTGTCAACTGAATAATTCCTTATACATTGCATGCAGTTGATTCTTGAACCTGTCTGCACGGTCTCATTGTAGATCTTCATGTGCATCATGGGAGACGTGCTGTTTCTCAAGACCTTCCAGTCTCCTCCATCACTCTTATCACAGGTGCCGATCTCATCCGTGCCCTGATCCGCCCACCACAGCTTATCACCTACACAACATCAGTCATAACATTAGTATTTTTAAAAAGACAGCCAATTAAACGATCAGTGCTATATTTACCCATGATAGCCAGTGCAGAGGCTTTGTTGAGTTTGCCTTTGACCGCGTCTAACACCTCCAGCCCTGATCCGTCCAGCTTACAGCGGTTAATGGTGCTGTTTCCTGAGCTGATCCAGTACAGATGCTCGGTGTCGTAGTCTATGGAAAGACCTGCAGCACAGACATGACCAGCAGCTCAAAAGGATGCAGATGTGCTTTATAATTCTCAGTGGTTTCTGAACTGTTTAAAAATGTTTTTACTGGTTTATGCTAGAGCACTGCACAAGTTTTTAGAAAGAAGGTCATCAGACACATCCGGGTCTCATGCTTATAATCATACAGATAACAGTTTACAATAAGGTTCCATTTATTAACTACATTAGTTGACATGAATCAACAATGAAAAATACTTCTAAAGCATTATAAATTATTAAAATCAAAAGTTGCATCTGTTAATATTAGTTCAATCATGCCAACTCTCGGAATGAATTTTACCAGCATTTATTAGTAAGCATGGAATGTACATAGGCTTGGTCTTGGCGAACTAGATCTGCTACACTGCTGCTGAAGGAGTAAGGATACATCTGAAATGCACATGAAACAGTGACTTGAATTCAGACTGCTGCAAGGAAAATAGGGAGAACCCCCCCAAGCAGATCTAGGCAAGTGGTGCTGGGGATGGTGGAGGGTTAGTGAAATCCCATGGCGCTGCAATGAACTGATTCGATAAGTCAGGAATAAATAGGTTACGTAGATAGGAACAAACAAATGATTGGATGAAGCAATCAGCTTTAAGTAAACCAATCAGCTGCTCAGAAGAGTTTCATGACTGAACTAGATATTTAATGGATCGGAGCTACTGTAACATGGACTATGAATTTTATTGTTTAAAAGAGATTAATAAATACTGTAACAAGTGTATTGCTCATTGTTATTTCATGTTGGTAATTAACTAATGTTAACAAATGAAATCTTATTGTAAACTCCTACCTGTTACATGTCTGTGGTGATTTTCCTTTGACCTAGTTTCCCTTGTTGTATTGATTATGTCATTCTGTTCACCTGTGTTCCATTCATTAAGTCATTAATCCCTCACTTGCTTTTACTCCCTGTTCTGTTCAGTCCTTTGCCGGTTATTGTTTGGTTCTATTGTGTTGGGCTTTACATCCCCCCCTCCCCCCTCCTTGATTAATTAAATACAGGGCTCAACAGTAATGATTCAGTCTGCTTGCCCAGTCAGGCCAGTAGTTCAGATTTCTACTTGCCATAATTTACACAGTATTTTTTATTTATTTATTTATTTATTTTTTGGAATGTAAAGTTATAATTTTATATTTACTTACATTAAATGTATTAATTTAAGAATAATAAAATAGTAAATAATAGAAATAATAAAATAATTTAAAATGTTGTAATGTTGTCATTTTACATTGTTTTATGTACAGTATTTTGCATAATTTAAAAATTAATGATTTATTATACATTTTTCACATAGAAATAATTATTTTTCATCAAATACTCAGTTTAAAAATTGGCAATAACAGATCTTAAAAGGTTACAGGAAACTCCAAGACTTTCGCAACAGAAATGTCACAGAAAACCAGGTGCAGTAGCGCTTTGGGCGACCTGAATTGGAGTCCCGGCTTGAGGTCCTTTCCTGATCCATTTCCTGTCTCTCCACACATTGCTCCCTGTCAACTCTACACTATTTTATGTAATAAAGGTAAAAAATAAAAAACTAACAAAAAATCTAAAGAATGTAATAGACTGAACCGCCTAAACGGTTGTTGTAAGCTCAGAAGTACACAAATGATAATTAAGAGGATCATTCTAATATTATCTCCTTAAGTAATGCATCTGTCTGATTAGTTATACCACACAGTAGAGGTCTACACGGGTCCAAAAATTCGTACCCGAACCCGAAGAGACCCGTAAATGTGCTACACTGAACCGACCCGGACCCGTCTATTATTTTGAAAGTTGGACCCAGGCCCGTGCAAAACCGAGAAATGTCAAAAATGTACTACCCGGAACCGATGCGGACCGTCAATTATTTGAAAGATGGACCCGAACCCGGCCGGGAAGACACAGACCCGACTGGACCCGATCGGCACATATTCCACAGCAAATTGCTATTAACAAGTCGATAAACAAGTTGCGAAAATTAAACTTTTTGTCTTACCTAATGTAAGAAGCCTTCTCCCTTGTACCTGACTATGATGCACACAATCCTCCTTGCCAAAAAAGTTCCATCCGTGTTATTCCTCTCTTGCCAATTGAAACGCGTAATCCACTCATTATTCCAGTTTCAAAAGTCCACTTGCTGTCACGGTGACGGATGACAAATGCAACTTTGCAGTTTTGCATTTTTTGTATCTCGAGTCAACTTGCATAATAATTTAGACTGTTTGCCCATTTGGATTATAATAACGATTGCTCGTCCAGTGCCATGGCTGCTGACGTTAGCTTTACTTATTTGCTATCATCTCTGTGCTCTCTGAGCCGAGTCTGAGCAAAAAAATGTAGATATAACAACAAGATGGTTCATTCATAATATTATT
>NW_015628361.1:15975-25415 GCF_001515625.1 Sinocyclocheilus rhinocerous
AGTCGGGTATTACACACAATGTTAAACAGACCCGGGACCCGAAGTAATAGATTGGGACCCGACCCGGACCCGGCTGACCATTTAAAATATAGCCCCGAACCCGTACGGATCCCGGGTCGGGTCCCGGGTCCTCGGGTCCTCGGGTCCTCCGTGTAGACCTCTACCACACAGTACAATCCTGTAATAAGCTTTTTGAGCCTCAATGAACACCAGAGGGAAATGACCCACAGGACAGTCTTTTCTGTCTCAGCTGTCACTCACCCACTGGTCCTTTCTGATTGATGAAGATCATGGTACGGTTCGTGCCGTCAGTGTTGGCCATGCTGATGTTATTTCCGTCAGTCCAGTACAGCTTCCTGGACATGAAACAGTTAACAAAAGAAGAATGTTAAAGGTGGGGTAAGCGATTTTTTAAAAACGCTTTAGAAAACTGATTCAGGCCGACTAGCAAAACAAACTTCCTGTTAAATTCAGGGTTGATTTTAAAATTCTTCTGTTTGTTTATAAGGCATTGTCTGGTTGTGCACCAAGTTATATTTCTGAACTTCTTGTGCCATATTGTCCTGCTAGGGCACTTAGATCTTCGAGTCAAAACGTATTCACTTGCTACAAAAACTGATTTGGCTTTATTAAAATGTGTGCATAATCTAATCATTAAATAAATAAAGTCTAAATAAGTTGTTCAGATGACCAAAGCACAAGGTTTTCTTACTATTTTAACTGAACTGAGCTGGATGATGACATCACTGAATTCAATGATGAACTGCCTTTAACTGAAAAATTAGTGTTTACTATTGTCATTTTTGCATTATTGACACACTATTTTCCTAATTAATGCTGTTCAGTTGCTTTGACACAATCTGTATTGTTAAAAGCGCTATATAAATAAAGGTGACTTGACTTGACTTGACATTCAACAAATCACATGCTCCGTCACATCTCAAACTCAGAGCATCACTGATTATAATGAGTTCTATAGTATTTTGTCGCGTCACTCGCGTCCGGTGTAGACACGGTGTAACATTGGTTTTGCTTTGTTTCACAGAACTAATCGTTGCCTGGGTTGCGTACGTATGTGTGGGGCGGAGCTATCAAAATAGGGGCGAGACCCTTTTGGGGTAGGGGCGTGTTTGTTTTGGTGATTTCAAATGTCAACACTGGCTACCAGAAATCGCTTACCCCACCTTTAAGCAGGTTATATCCCATCATCAAACATTCAACTTAATTAACCAGAGAAAAACTGAAATCACAATATGGCCTTGTGCGATTATTAAATCATGATTTAATTATTTGAGCAGCATGTGCTGAGTGTGTCAAAGTGAATGTGCTGCAGTTGAGTTTCTTCTGAAAAAGAGTCCGTGAACAATTCATTTTAAATGTACCATTTAAGTAAACAAATGTTCTTGTTCATTTATACCGTGCACATAGAGCTTTGACATTTAAAAACATTTTAAAAACTCGTGTGAAAAGCCTCTTAAACAATACTGGAAATTTTGTCTTTTTATCTTTTTGCAACACATTAGATATATTTTTCTCCTTTTCATGCAAAAAAAAAAAAAATCAAATGGAAACTTTCCTAAAGCGTGTACTCTATGTCATTATGTCTTCCAGTAAAACAAGAGAAAACGAGTGCATGCGGTTGCATCCTGTTTTGCATCTTTTAGGAAGCCAGATGTGTTCCTTTTTTAGTGTTCTGGGCTAAATATCATAAGTGTTTGTGGCATGAGTGAACTCACCCCAGTATGGGATGCAGCACGAGGCAGTGGGGTTTGTCCAGGCCCTGAATAACAGCGTTTTTGAAGGAGCCGTCCAGTCTGGCGACGTTGATCTGTTTCTTATTGCCGTCATAGCTGGTCCAGAAGAGATTACGTGACACCCAGTCCACCGCCAGACCATGTGTGTTGGGAATATCTGATCACACGCAAGACACACCAAATAACCATTTCCAGATATTAATTCTTTGAATCAACATAATCGGATGAGAAAAAAACAAATCTAAACATTCAGTGCATTTCTACAGGGATAAACAGCTGGATGAACAGAAAGACTGATGGTAAAGTGTGACTCATCATTTCATCATATAACCCAACATGTCTGTAATTTGGTTTTGAGGGCTGTGCTAATTTTACTTAAACAGCACTCTCTAAAAACACACTCGACTGTAAACACGACAGCAGTTCTGCACTGCAAACAATGACTGAGATCCTCATACACACAATAACATCAGATTTAAACAACAACATCCTGATATTCTAAAGCCTTGTGTGAACTCCGAATAGAATCATTGGATTCAACTCAATGGGACAGTTCATCAAAAAATTTAAATTCTGTCATCATTTATTTACCCTCATGTCAAAAGATGATATTTAAAAAAAAAAAATCAGTGGGGTCCAAAACAACAAAATATCTTCCTTCTGTGTTCCACTCAATTGAACGAACTGGCTACCGTCTATATGAAGCCGATCATGTTTTAATCTCACAGCATAACTGGTCATATTTACATTTTTATTGTGATAACAATCAAATAATAAAATAAATAAACTTGTGAAATTGAACAAGTAGTCAATACTACGATTGCTTTAGTTTTTGAAAGAAGTCTCTTCTGCTCACCAAGGCTGTATTTATTTGTTCAAAAACACAGTAAAAACGGTAATATTGTGAAATATTATCACAATTTAAAATAGCATTTTTTATGTGAATATGTGTTAAAATGTAATTTATTTCTGTGATGCGCAGCTGAATTTTCAGCATCATTACTGCAGTCTTCAGTGTCACATGATCCTTCAGAAATCATTCTAATATGCTGATTTGCTGCTCAAGACACATTTCTGATTATTATCAATATTAAAAACAATTGTGCTGCATAATATTTTTGTGGAAACCTTGACACATTTCAGGATTCACAGATGAACAGAAAGTTGAAAAGAACAGCATTTATTTGAAACAGAAATCGTTTGTGACATCATATATGTCTTTACTGTCACTTTTGATCAATTTAATGCATCCTTGATGAATAAAACCATTAATTTCTTAAAAAAAAATAAAAAAAACGTAGTGACCCCAAACTTTTGGACGGTAGTGTATTAGAAATTAAACTTCTGATTATGCAAAATGTAAATCTGAACTAGGGCTGCACGATAAATCGCATGCGATATTTAACGCGCATCTTGTCAGTAAAGCCATTCTGTAATCAGCGGTAAATCTCCATCACGTGCGGGCTTTCACATGGAGCAGCATTAACTACACAGAGCCGTTGTTCACCGACAAGTTGCGCAAAACATGCGCAAAATATGATCGTGGTTTTGCGCAGCTTGTCAGTGAACAACGGCTCTTTACCGCTGATTAAAGAACCGGCTTTACTAACAAGATGTGCGTTAAATATCGCATGCGATTTATCGTGCAGCCCTAATTCAAGCATTAAAACCATTTAGTTTGGATCCAACTCTTAATCAGAATTACATGATATAAGGTCTTAAGAATTACAAAAAGCCTACAAATTCTTAAAGAAATGTAAATACATGTACAGCCAAAAAGCCTTGATAAGTGAATACTGGATCACTGGATAGCAGGTTCTGGAATATTGAAAAGCAGAGAGATGAAATTGTGCAAAAAGCCTGCCATTCACGGCCAGCACAAAGGAACAGACAACACAAAGCTTGTTGCTGAACACGCTCTCACTCAGAATTTAAAAGTGGCACAGCCTCTTGTGATGATCAAAGTAACACGATTCAATGTCCTCTCTATTTACTCCATGTGAAAGCCCGCAGGTGATGGAGATTTACCAATTTATCAACAGCAATGTACATTTCTAATAATACAATATTCATCCCAGGTAGCAAATCCACTAGCAAAGGAATGGAGTAATTATCATATTAAACCAACTCAGTAAAATAAAACTACTGTCAATTATTTTCTGTTGTAGATATGCAACTGCTTTTATTCCAATCAAACTGAAGTCAGCCTGAACGAGCGTCATACCTGCAGACACCACCGTCTCTATTCCTGTGCCGTTGATGAAGGCCCTCTTGATTGTCTGAGTCCGAACATCTGACCAATAGATGCGCTGCTCCAGAGCGTCGTAATCCACAACCGTCACGTTGTCGATGTCAGGGACAGTGAAGGAGATGATGTAGTTGTAGTACGGATTATAGATGTCCACTCCTCTTATCTCAATCTGACGGGCGTACAGCAGGAACTGACGCGACTCTGGAAGAGACACAGAGACACCCGTCATGACTGGAGCCAAAAAAGAGCCAAATCAAACCAGACAAAAGAGATTCCTCCAAGGCAATGTATTTGAATGTCAGCAGGATATGAAGATACATTAACTGTTAATGTCAAACTAAACATCTGAACTTTTGGGGAAAATAAATCTATTTATTATAAGAAAGGCTGATTGATTTGTGTCTAGAATCCCTGGTATCCCTGATTTCTCTGTGTATTTAAGCTCTTGTGCTTCAGTCATGTTTTGTGAGTCGTTGATTTTACTGGTGTTCTTGATTTTTTGGTCAGGGTTGCCTGGAGTGTCTTGTTTTGCCCTTTGTGTTTCCCCAGTCTGGATTATCTGTGTTTTTGCCTGTTGTTATTAAAGTTGTGTATGCAAGTGGATTTTTTCTCTGCCTTGTTCCTACACACCCGTAACACATAGACACTAGACAGTATGTGCAATTCTTCTGCACATAGATTTCTATTGTAAGAGCATTACTGTACTGTATATATATATATATATTGTTTTTACAAACTAAGAAACAAATCTATTTTCTGCGGTAATCAATAGTAGGTAAGGCTGCAAAGAAGCGAAGCAAAGGTATCGATCGATCAGCTAAAGAAAAAACAAATCCAGTGGACAGTAAGCCTATTCCGTAGACAGTAATTATATCCTTAACAGTTTCATTGTTATTATTCTGCATTATTTTTGAATTAGCTTTTATATTTATAATTTCAGTTTTCATTTTAATTGAAGTTTGTTTTTTTAAGTAATTTTGTTATGAGGTTTTGACATTTTTATTCGTTTTTTTATATTTCTATTTAGCTTTTTTATTATTATGTTTATTATAGCTTCTATTTATTTGATTTCAGTTTCAGAGTAATTTAGTACTTTAAATTAAACTTATTTTATTTCATTTTTTTTCTATTTTTAATTAGTTTTTCATCTACTTGTTATATTTTATTTCATTATTTCAATGAACCAAAAATAAGTAACGAACCCGCACACTATCAATACTTGCTAATTCTTAAACTTTATTAAACGCAACGTTTCGGTCCACTGACCTTCATCAGGTAAAAAATAATTTTTATTTCTTATTTTTTGCCTGATGAAGGTCAGTGGACCGAAACGTTGCGTTTAATAAAGTTTAAGAATTAGCAAGTATTGATAGTGTACGGGTTCGTTACTTATTTTTGATTCAACTTTTTGTTTGATTTTGTTCCCATGCACCTATCGTCGTTTCAGGTGTGCTGAGTTTACGTTGATTGATTATTTCAATGAACAAAAACAATTTTTATTAGTTTTAGTTTTAATTGACATTATCACTGCTAGTTTTCATTCATGTAGGACTATATCAAGAAGCCCATCAAAAAAACAAAAAAACACATGTCTGCAGATGTAAAACTGCATACAGCACAGATTCTGTCAGGTTGTGAATCAATCTGGAGATGATTACCGTAGCAGGTGTGGTTGTCCTCACTCAGTCTCATGAGGTGCGGGCAGGCACAGGAGAACGTCTGATTATAGTTGATCAAGCACAGGTGAGAACATGGACCCAAACCACCGTTAGCAGCACACGGGTTTGGCGCTGGAGAAACAGAGAGAGATGAGAGGCACTGAAGCTTTATTGACTCATCACCACATTCAAATATATTGCCGCCACCAAATAAAGTTTAAGAATTAGCAAGTGTTGATAGTGTACGGGTTCGTTACTTATTTTTGATTCAACTTTTTGTTTGATTTTGTTCCCATGCACCTATCGTCGTTTCAGGTGTGCTGAGTTTACGTTGATTGATTATTTCAATGAACAAAAACAATTTTTATTAGTTTTAGTTTTAATTGACATTATCACTGCTAGTTTTCATTCATGTAGGACTATATCAAGAAGCCCATCAAAAAAACAAAAAAACACATGTCTGCAGATGTAAAACTGCATACAGCACAGATTCTGTCAGGTTGTGAATCAATCTGGAGATGATTACCGTAGCAGGTGTGGTTGTCCTCACTCAGTCTCATGAGGTGCGGGCAGGCACAGGAGAACGTCTGATTATAGTTGATCAAGCACAGGTGAGAACATGGACCCAAACCACCGTTAGCAGCACACGGGTTTGGCGCTGGAGAAACAGAGAGAGATGAGAGGCACTGAAGCTTTATTGACTCATCACCACATTCAAATATATTGCCGCCACCAAGAAACCGAACCAGCTGAGACAGCAATGCAGATTAATTGGCCAACGTTTGGCTATTTTGATATTATGGGCATTTGCTCTTAGATGAATGATTGATGATCTATATCTACGCTGTTCGATAAGGACAGGAAGTATGATGAAAAAGTAAGAATGAGAAATCCAAAGGTTATGAGTTCACAACAAACAAAGCATGTCCAAACCAATTCATCCCGTGTCTGCTCCTGTCAGAAGTCTGCCTCTATAAGATGAAGTCAGTGAGCTAAACTATCATGACAAGTTTGTTCACACGCTGCTTTATTAAGTGCCAAACACCATCAACACGTGTGTCCATCAAGCAGACTGGCTGCTCCCTCAATCTGAGCAGCGATCTTTCAGAATGGATCAAATGAATCACTAGAAACTACAGCGTCACATGTATGCATTGTGATGAGCTCAATTTGCTAAGATCTCAAGAAGTTGAGAGAAATTACACTAATAATTCACAATTTTACCCAATATGTGTATTTAATGTGTCTTTTGTAGTTAAGATGATTGTGATGTTAGCTTAGCAACCTGCTAACGTCAAACTTCCCAAACCAGTCGAGCTCAAACGCAAATTCATTGGTCACCTCAATCATGCAGTCACCTGTCAACAGATGTTTAGACTTCATGTTTTCAACTCAGAGAAAAAAATCAAGGATGGATCTGATCACAACAAACAGTAATGCTATCTATCATAGGGTGACCATACGTGCCATTTTCCCAGGACGCGTCCTGGCCAGGATTTGTTTTGGCTTTGTTTTCCTGTTTTCATGCTTGCTGAAGGTAATGATCGAAAAGTAGTTTGACCAATAACATGCAAGCATTGTACATAATGGACCAATCATGGCGTGTGAGAAGGTGGGATCTACGGTCAAAGCGATGCAATTACGCGTACATATTAGGTGTGTTCGACTTAAAAGCTCAGACCGATCAGTGTTTGACATCAAAGTACCTCGAGAGCGTTTCGAAAGCATAACCGTCTGTATGGTATTTTGATGTCATACACCGATCGGTCTGCACACGCAAACAAAGCCAAAACCTAGATATTTTAGGCAATATAGAAATCCTGGCCAGGACGCGTCCTGGGAAAATGGCACGTATGGTCACCCTAATCTATCAGGATGTGCTTCCAACGCTATATATTATTGTAGCTTTGTGTAGACTATCAGCACTGTGATTGACATGACCAATGAAATCTTCAGAATCGGAAAAACTCACGCTACTGGAATCAACTTTTGGAATCCATTAGAAGCATTTTGAATCAGTTAGTCTTTTACGAAAAGGTGGTACGGTAAATTGACGGTATTAGATACCACGGTACTTTGATATATCCCACTGTTTTCCTTTGCCGTGTGAAACAGCCATTAGTAATATCGATATCAGAGTAACGTTGGAATAAAGTTTGAAGATTACCTTGCGGTTGTCTAGATGGGTGGTACACCTGCAGGTCGAAAGGTTGAGTGTTTGTTCTCTGAACCACAGTGACATTGTTTCCTGTCCACTTGTTGGCCTTGGCCAGCGTGTTTGTGCGCCAGTCTGTCCAGTAAACCTCTCCTCCATACATCGTCACAGCAAACGGGTGCGAGAGATACTCGTGTCCTCTGAGCACCTCGATCAGTCCGGACCCGTCGTACTTAGCTGAATAGATCGCATCAGATCTGAGACACGGGACATGAACAAACCATCACAAAATGGAACGATTCTATGATATCAGGTAGATTTTAGCCACCATGTTTACAAAGTTTCACTGTCAACGGTTAGGGCAAGAATGTCCAGTCCTGCTTCTGGAGGGTCACCTGACAGCAGAGTTTATCTTAAGCGCCAAACCAGCGAAACAAGGTCTTCAGGATCACTAGAAACGTCTGTGTATTGGAGCTAACCTCCAAAGTGGTCCTCCAGGAGCAGGACTGGACACCCCTGGGTTAGGGATTGGGATAGTGTCAGGGCACTGACATGTGTAAAACACATCCTTTTGTATGAGGTGAGTCTTCACACATCACCTGGCATCGATCCACAGAATGCGGCGCTCCAGATAGTCCACAGTCAGTCCGTTGGGCCATCCTCCGCTGCCCGTCTCCTTATGGATGGTGCGCCTGCCATGTCCACTCATGGACGCAGCCTCTATCCTGGGCATGCTGGCATCCCAGTCTGTCCAGAATAGGATTCTACAGAGTCAGAGCACAGATGAGGGCTTTTTTAAATGCTGCTGTCAAAAGTGTTTTGGTCGCAGCATTCTTTATAGCACTTGTATTCTTTTAATGTTTGGAAAAGGGCAGCGTCAACATTCTTTAGAATTTGTTTTGTATTTGGAACAAAATAAGGGTGAATAAATTATTTTAATTTTACATTTTCATTCTTGGGTGAACTATTCCTCTGAGGGCACTTGAAACATTTAAATTAAAATAATAATAATAACAATAATTTAAAATGACCACACAGTGAGATCGTAACAGCTCTCACTGTAGCAATCAAACTACAACAATTCTCCAGACTTCAGATGTAGCACCTACACAGGCATCTTACAAATATCATTAATATTATTTATTAATAATACAATTATTACTGTAATACGAATATTACAATTATTGATGAATTAATGAATACTACAATAACACTGTGGCAAGCAGGGCAGAGCCGCTACAAAACAGAGCGAGGCCGGTGCCGCGAGTAAGGATGTAACGATTCACTCAACTCACGATTCGATTCGATTCACGGTTTTGATTTCACGATTCGATTCGATTCGATTCACAATTTTTTATTTTTTTTACAAAATGAGATTTAAGACAAATTATACATTTAATGTGTCCTTTTATTATTGCTTGGACAAAATGCTGCACGTTTCTTTGTGAAATTGAAATATAACACTATAATAATATACTAATATAGCACTTGTAAATTATTGCTCTTTTGCTGGTTTTGATTGCTTCTATTGTCCTCATTTGTAAGTTGCTTTGGATAAAAGCGTCGGCTAAATAACAAAATTTAAATATAATGTAAATAACAAAACTAAAACTAAATAGAAA
>NW_015628361.1:27326-28785 GCF_001515625.1 Sinocyclocheilus rhinocerous
GAGACTTTAGTCTTTGCAACTTTACAGATCTTCTTTATGCACCAAGAGCGTGTAACACTTCAAAGAGAAAGGAAAAATTGAAATCGCATCATATGACCCGTTTAAGCATCTTTGGCCTTGTTGTTTGGGCTCTGCTAATAAAGCAATCCAGTTTATGGAGTTAATAAAGTAGGCAGGTGCAAGTTGTGATATTCTGGTATGTGGCTTATTTCCAAGATACTGTGTCCGGATTTAAGTTTACTATAGGCTTGTTTTTATTTGCTGTTTTCTTATAACAAGATCTGTCAACACAGAGTCAACATGTACCTACATAGAATTTCTGCAAATGCGGCTGTCACTACCTGCATTTTTCAGGAGTCAATTCAGTTGTAGAATGCGGTAAATTACTGCCGCAAATTACTCAATTGCAGGTGTACAGAACAGGATTAAGTACTAAAAGGTGAATTAACAGCCGAATTTAGCTGCAGTGTGTATGTTTATGAGTCTTCAAATGTTACCTGGCATCTATCCACAGAATGCGGCGCTCCAGATAGTCCACAGTCAGTCCGTTGGGCCATCCTCCGCTGCCCGTCTCCTTATGGATGGTGCGCCTGCCATGTCCACTCATGGACGCAGCCTCTATCCTGGGCATGCTGGCATCC
This sequence comes from Sinocyclocheilus rhinocerous, assembly GCF_001515625.1. Lineage (NCBI taxonomy): Eukaryota > Metazoa > Chordata > Actinopteri > Cypriniformes > Cyprinidae > Sinocyclocheilus > Sinocyclocheilus rhinocerous. Next base: position 27,968 of record NW_015628361.1, read on the forward strand.
CAGTCTGTCCAGAATAGGATTCTACAGAGTCAGAGCACAGATGAGGGCTTTTTTAAATGCTGCTGTCAAAAGTGTTTTGGTCGCAGCATTCTTTATAGCACTTGTATTCTTTTAATGTTTGGAAAAGGGCAGCGTCAACATTCTTTAGAATTTGTTTTGTATTTGGAACAAAATAAGGGTGAATAAATTATTTTAATTTTACATTTTCATTCTTGGGTGAACTATTCCTCTGAGGGCACTTGAAACATTTAAATTAAAATAATAATAATAACAATAATTTAAAATGACCACACAGTGAGATCGTAACAGCTCTCACTGTAGCAATCAAACTACAACAATTCTCCAGACTTCAGATGTAGCACCTACACAGGCATCTTACAAATATCATTAATATTATTTATTAATAATACAATTATTACTGTAATACGAATATTACAATTATTGATGAATTAATGAATACTACAATAACACTGTGGCAAGCAGGGCAGAGCCGCTACAAAACAGAGCGAGGCCGGTGCCGCGAGTAAGGATGTAACGATTCACTCAACTCACGATTCGATTCGATTCACGGTTTTGATTTCACGATTCGATTCGATTCGATTCACAATTTTTTATTTTTTTTACAAAATGAGATTTAAGACAAATTATACATTTAATGTGTCCTTTTATTATTGCTTGGACAAAATGCTGCACGTTTCTTTGTGAAATTGAAATATAACACTATAATAATATACTAATATAGCACTTGTAAATTATTGCTCTTTTGCTGGTTTTGATTGCTTCTATTGTCCTCATTTGTAAGTTGCTTTGGATAAAAG
>NW_015628361.1:28852-39793 GCF_001515625.1 Sinocyclocheilus rhinocerous
CGGACTGCAGGAAAGCAGGTTTGACGAATCAGTGGTCTGCCGTCTGCAAGTTAGACTCATGCTCATGTGCAAACAAGTGCGCGCACAACCGCGGATGATTCATTTTCCACTCAAGTCGAGTCTGGGGTGTGTGATATACAGTACATCTTCTGCGATAATATGGTAAGTGTTGTTGTAATGATCTGCGATCTGACATTATCAAGTAGGCTATATCACCAAATCACACACAGAGTGCACACACGTTGATTTATTAGTCTATTAAAACTAAACATTTCAGGCATTCTAAATTGTAGACGGCAAAAATGCTTCTGTATGCTTTTTATATTTATATAATTTAATATAGTTAACTTAATCTATATCACACAAAGAGTACCGAAAGAAAAAATACCATCTAAATTTTTCTAAAGACAGTAAGTTGCCCTCAGACATACATTCATAAAAATTCCTACCCCTAATTGAATCGCGATTTGTTTAGCATCTCAACCGATTTGAATCGTCACATATTTTAATCGATTTTCAACCGGCTCGTGGTTAATCATTAACGCTACATCCAGTGGTGTAATGTAACGAAGTTATAATACTTCATTACTGTACTTAGGTTTTTTTTAGAGTATCTGTACTTTACTTGAGTTTTTATATTTCAGCCAACATTTAACATTTTAGACATAATATTGCTTGTTTTTGCTCAAATTTGCCAATGAAAATAGTTCCAAACAAAGATAGCAGCACTGTTTTGCGTCTCTGAGCAATGGCGTTTACTTGTTGAATGAATCAGTTTTTTGAACGAATCGGTTGATAAAAATGATTCAGTGATTCCCTCATTAACACAGTCAAATGCTTTGTTTCTGAATGAATCAGTCGTTCAATCTCAATGACTCACTCATTAACAGTCACTTGCTGACACCTTCTGGCAGTTGTAATTTCACATTTCGACTATTTTTTTCATGTTTTAAATTATTTCAAATATCAGTATTCAACGTTTTATGTTAAAAACAAAACATTAGGCCTATTTATGCATCTGTAACTGCAGGTTAAATGCATCCATGTCCCCTCTGAGATACATTAAACTGTAGGCTAAATGCCATTTCAGATGCAGATTCCAGAAATGTTTTCTTATGTTGGAATGAAAGACCCTAAGTACCGGATGAAGTGCTTCTTAATCTTACCCAAAAATACAAAATGGAAGAAAGAGTTCAAACTGAACACGATCTTGCTACTCAAGCTGTGTATGAACACTTTTTATATATATTTATTTGCTTCTTTTCCATTTTGCATTTACTTGTACTTTTACTTTCAATACTTAAGTACGTTTTAGATTTAAAAAAATACTTTTCGTACTTAAGTACAATAAATATCACATACTTTAAGACTTTAACTCAAGTAATATTCTAAAAGGTGACTTCAACTTCTACCAAAGTCATTTTCTGGTAAGATATCTGTACTTTTACTTGAGTATCACTTTAGGTACTCTATACACCACTGGTTACATCCCTAGCCACGAGTGCTCATGAGTTTCAGAGAGGAGCCCCGGAAGGAAAGTGAGGACCAGGTCTACCTGTTTTGTTTGTTTATTTTGAGTTTGTAATTAAAGTTTAGTTTTATGTTGAGCCTCCATCTTCCTGTATCTACGAACCGTCCAACTAAAATAACACCGTTTACAAAGCACGCTACACTAAAGGGGCTCAACACAAGTTTTAAACTAGTAATGATGGACTGCTTACCCCTCTCTGGGGTCCAGGGCGATGGCCCGTGGATGCTCCACATCTCCAGCTAGTAGAGTGGTGCGCATCGTCCCGTCCAGTTTGGCCACTTCGATCTGATCTAGGTTACTCTCAACCCAGTAGATGTTTCCGGCGATCCAGTCTACAGCCAGACCTTCAGGAGTAGCTAATCCATACTGGATCACCACGTCAAAACTTGTCAGCGCTGCTGTGTGAAATAAAAATGAGGGAAAGAGAGAGAAACACATGTATGGGAACATTTATATATATATTTTTTTTTTTACCTAACTATTGGTAAATTGAAAAGGTATTATGGTCATTTATTGTATCATTTTTTTTCAAGAACATAATATGATATCAGTATATAATATGTTCGATAACTTACCACCATTTTCTGACAGCTTCCCACGGTAAATTTTGTCCTCAACAACATCAGTCCAGTAGAGCGAGCTCTCGTTGAGGTGGAAGTCGAGAGCGATGGTGTTCCTCAAGCCTGGCACCAACACGCTGAACTCTCCTTTGTGAAGATCAATCCGTCGGATCTCATGACGATTGGAGAAGATGATGAAGGGTTTAAACGGATCTGGAAAAACAATGAACTCACTGAAAGAACATGATAACTCATGACTCGCTAGAGTGAGGTACTCAACTGAGCAAACGCTCTGACATTTTCCTACATCAACTGGTCTGTAAAATGTAAAATGTCTGTAAAATGATGCGAGACTGGCAATCACATACATTTCCTCTGTTTATCGAAAAGATTTTTATTTCTGAAAGGCATGTGAAATACGTCCAGCAATCCATAATTCATCATTTGATTGGCTGAGTGGACTGCTGTGCCACTTCCTGTCACAGTAAATCTTCAACCCCACCTCGTTCTTCTGGCATTTACATTCTTTCATTTCAAAAATAAACCTCCAGTTATGCTGCTAAACAGTTCCCCGTCATTTTCCGCATTCATTCTGTCACACACCAACTCTTAATCTAAAACCTCACTTTTCAGTCTTTGAATGAAAACAAAATCAATCCCAGCTGCAATGATTTTTCCTCCAGTGCACATAATTGTTCATCTTCTGCCAAACATTGTGAACCTCAACCGTTTTCATACCTACTCTAGTATTTTTAGACTTTACCGATTCCTTCTGTCTGTTTGTGGAAATATTTTGGGATATACTGTCAAACACTTTTCATTCAGAGACAATTTTTTTTTTTAAATCCACATTATTATTACTATTATTATTGTTGTTGTTGTTATTGTTATGTATTTATTTATTTTTCCAGCATTGGTGTTTATGGCAGAAAAAAAAAAAACGTGTCTAAAGGACTAAACTAAACTATATAAAATTTCCACCTGTTTGGATTACAGTTTTAACATAAACTAATAAACATACTGTGATGGCTGTCAGTCATATATGAATGAAACTGGGATAATACAATACATGCATTTGATTTAATTTAAATCATAATACCTTACCTGTTTCTTACCTGTTTCATTAATGTAATACTGACAAATATGCATCACATTAAGTTTATTAGTTTATATTATAAAAATGTTATATGCAATAAAAAAAGAAAGAAAGAAGATCATTTAAATGTATTATATGAATTAAATTTATGCCTGAATATTTTAATGAGCGTATGTAGCTCAGTAGGCTTTGGAAGAGCTGATCTCACCTGTGCTCCTGCAGCTCTCCATGTCAGGTTCGAGGGCCCAGCCATCATAGCAGGAACACTTCACATTGAACTTGTCCTGTTCACAGCGCTGGCTGCACTTCAGGTGTTTGGCACAGAAGCCCTGGATCTGACACGTCTTGTTGTCAGTGCCCAGTTCCATTCCCAGTGGGCACGAGCACAGAATGCCCTCTCCCGGGGCCACTGTACAGTTATGGCTGCAGCCACCGTTGTCCAGAGAACACAGATCTAAACCAAAAGAAACATTGCAGTTAGACAGTAAAAACAAAGGAAGGTTGACACGATAACACAATATGTGACCCTGGAGCACAAAACCAGTCTTAAGTCGCTAGGGTATATTCGCAAATTCGAATAAATAAAAATGAAGATACTCAACCGCAGGCCATTCAAGATGTAGATGAGTTTGTTTGTTCATGGAAACAGATTTGGAGAAATTTACAATTACATCACTTCCCTAGACGTTCATTGATGGACTGGAGTGGTGTGGATTACTTGTGGATTATTGTGATGTTTTTATCAGCTGTTTGGACTCTCATTCTGACGGCACCCATTCACTGCAGAGCATCCATTGCTGAGCAAGTGATGCAATGCTACATTTCTCCAAATCTGAAGAAACAAACTCATTTACATTTTGGATGGCCTGAGGGTAAGTACATTTTCAGCAAATATTATTTTTTAAATTTCCATAAATTAGAACTTGACGTTTGTGTAGCCGACAATGCAGCTTTTTAAAACACCAATACCAGTATCAGGCACCACTAATTATGTACTTCACCTGGTATAATGGTATCAGTGTGAGTATTTCCATCCACGTCCTGCTAGTGTGAGTTTCAGTCTGCACTCAATGACCATCATCTCAGGCTTCATCGAGCCTCATGTAACAGTGATGAATCTTACCACAGAGTTTCTCATCGGAGCCGTCAGGACAGTCGTCTTTGCCATCACACAGTTTCTCGGCGGGTAGACAAATGCTGGTGTCATTGGCACACACGTGATGGGAGAGTTTACACACCAGCGCCTCACAGTTATCTTCATCAGAGTTATCTTCACAATCACTGTCACCATCACATACCCAAGCCTTACTGATACACCGCGCTAGACCACAAACACACACAAAATATGATTGTTAACTGACAAAAGTAACTACAAAGAAGACGTATATACATATATATATATATAATATTAAATATATTAAATATCTTAACATAAATACATCATTGTATACAATGCACTTTTTGAATATATACATGGTTTAACAATGTACTTATATTAAAAAAAAAATTGCTGCATGTAATTACATTTATAATTAATTTCTGTAATATAAAGTGGGACCAAATATTTTACTATATGTTTTGCTACAAATGAACCTCTGGAAACAATTGTGAGTGATGACTCAATTGATTTGGTCAATTGTTTTCATTAAAACAACATCTGCATGAATCAATTTGCTATTATAACCTGAATACCCAAGAATACTCTAAAGAGAGAGAGGACATTTTACGAGAATGTTTTATTATTGCCTCCCCTGACTTGTTTTTGAGTCACTTTGCATTTTATTCTGAAAACATTACCAAGATTGTGATGATTATGACCCATTCACTCGTAACTCAGTCTACTCATGGATCACTGAATCTCAAAATAAGACCATTAAACTGAGAACATATAATGTATATTTTCTGCATCATTACCAGAGTCCCTGCAGCCAAACTTTACTGCTGGATCACACATGTGTGTTACACCCTCGCAGTTCTTCTCATCGCTCAGATCCATGCAGTCAGTGTCTCCATCACACCGCCAGCGGAGGGGAATACACAAACCATCCACACGACACTGGAACTCATCTGTGTGACAGCCGCCAGGAGGACGGGTTGCTTTGGAGAGGAAAAATAATATTTAAACAGAGATTGTATGGCAATATCCAAACAACTAAAATCCATAGGATCATAATTTTCATACAAGCTACTTGGTAACAGTATACACTCTGTAAAATATCCTAGATAGGGTAGCTTATACTGGAGAGGAGGAGTGTTTAAATCATATAAAAACCATGGGTGTACCTCAGGGTTCGGTGCTTGGCCCTCTCCTCTTTACAATACACACCACATCACAAGGACCAATTCAGGCAAACCGATTTTTTCTAGCAATGCTACACCAATAGCAAACAGCTCTAGTTTGAATGGCATTTCCATCTCCAACTTTGTGAAGACAACATAACGACTGCATCAACAAGAAGTGAGCTAGGAACTTTGGGGTAATATTTCATAATCACGGTATAAAACAGATTTGAGCTTAACAAAGTCTGGAACCTTATTATTAAAATTTCCTATTATTTCACTGTTGTTTAACTGTGTTACATCCGCATCCCTGTTTTAGCTATTACTTTTATATTACTTATATATATTGCACAACTTTCTGTCTCCTTAGGATGCATCACTTACATTGTGATATTCTTCATTTGTAAGTCATTTTGGATAAAAGTATCTGCCAAGTTAACAAAGGTAAACACTGTGGATTCTCTGAAGGCAAATAAAACTGTTATTGTGGTGGTTGTGTGAGGTGGGATTTGTTTGTATTAATCCGTTTTTAAATTCATTGTGACCCTGTAATGTGCCTCATATCTAACTCTAGTGCTAACAGAGCCACTGGAAAAGACGTTTATCCCCATGAGAGAGAGAAGTCTAAACTTGGGTAAAAATAGCTTTGGTGTGAACGCAAGGATTCCTCTTTAATTAACATGTGATTTGTAATTGCAGAAACTTCACACCATGACTTACAAAGAGCAGCACAATAACAAAGTCAGACAAATCTTGCCCTAGAGCACCCATGACACTGCACATTTTAGATGTTCTGTATTTGGATGACTGTCAAATGAAAGAAGAATGAATAAGGTTATTACACTATAAAGCTGTACTTTCAGCATATATTCTTCCCTTATGAAAAATAACATGGTTTTTATTATAGTAAAAGTGTTGTAACCATGTTTTTTTGGCATATTGATTACCATTTATATAACTACAGTTTTACTACAAATACATGGGTAAGCTATGGTTAATGGAGCAAAATCATGGTTAATTTGTGGTCACCATGTTTTAACTATAGTAACCATGTTTTGTTGTTTTGTTTTATTTGACAAATAAATAAATAAATAAAAATAACTACTACTACTACTACTACTAATAATAATAATAATTCCCCATAAATGCCTTTTTAGACAACTGAGTCACAATTATGCTTCAGGTCAAACTCAAGATGTGCCTTCATGTGGTACTTTTTAAGTAATGACTTCTTTAAATCCATGCTCATATAAAGGCCAGTGTTAACCAGCGCTCAGGTTAGTTATGGTGAGCTTTGGTTAACTAATGCTTTAAAGGGGTCATATGATGCTTTTTTAAAGATCATTATTTTGTGTATTTGGTGTAACAGAATATGTTGACATGCTTTAATGTTAAAAAAACACATTATTTTTCATTATTGTAGGTCCTCTATGCCCCGCCTCTCTCAAACAGTTATCTTCATCAGAGTTATCTTCACAATCACTGTCACCATCACATACCCAAGCCTTACTGATACACCGCGCTAGACCACAAACACACACAAAATATGATTGTTAACTGACAAAAGTAACTACAAAGAAGACGCTTAAAGAAGACCTTGTGAACAATGAACTCTGGGAATCTTTTCTTCATACATTATAAAGTGAATCATACTTTTTACTTAAAAATAATAATATTTCACAGTAAAAGTTACAGTTACCTAACTACCTTTTCATTCAAATACTAGATTCTTATTCCATTAAGATTCCTAAAACTGTTTAAATAAAAATTTTATTGGTGTAACAGAACTGAAACACATAGTACTGTAGACAATGTGACCCATATGTATTAAATATTAATATTAAATAGTCTTTGTAACTTCAGGGATCTTATCTATGCACAATCAGCTTGTAACACTCCAAAGAGAAAGGAAAACTTGAAATCGTATCATATGACCCCTTTAACTAATGCACCCTTCAGTGAATGAAATCTGCTGCTCTTTCACAGTCATCATTGGTCTCTCTCTGTATATTTCTTTTGTGCCTGGAGTTACTTTATGGGAGATGACCTTTTCTAAACAGCGTGTTAGGTGTTTGGTGTAGCTTTCACTTCCTGGCAATTGAACCAAAAGCAGGTGCTGCTAAGACATCCAAGGTTTCTTAGAAGGCAGCACAAGTTTGCCATCTAGTTAGGCATGGTGTGGAACAAAGCATTAGTGTCATGAACTCACCCTGGTTAGTGCAGTTGGCGTGGGTCTCGTCGCTGTAGTCACCACAGTCGTTGTCTCCGTCGCAGGTCCAGTAGTCGGGTATACAGCGACCACTGTTACATTTAAACTGAGCGTTGGAGCATGAATGACTGCAGCCGGCTTCATCACTGTTATCACCACAGTCATTGTCTGCAAGAGGTTAAATTGGCAAATATATGCTATCATCCTCCAAAATATAATGTATAAAATAAGCCGTGTTTTAAAGTGCACCGTCAGTCAAAGGTTTGAACACACTTGACTAAGGTTATGTTTCTCATGATCATAATAAACTTGTTGATATAAAGGCATTTCCTTGAAATTAGTTTTGCAGACATATGGTATCTCCAATATTGTTTAAAAGCATCCCAGAATGCACCTCACAAAGTTAAGAGAATGAACAGATTTTTTTTTAGAGATGGAATCTAGACAATATAATATTTGTTTTTTTTTTTGGTCACTGCATAATTCCCATACTGAAATGTCTGTTGTTTCACAGTTTCAATTATATTTAATATACATTATTACAGTACAATAGCAAAGATAAAGAAAAGGTGTGTCCAAACTTTTAACTAACTCTAAAAACGAAGTTATAGGAGATAAACTTGGCCAACGTGGAACATGTCCATGTGAGCTATAGGCTATGATTTAATACAATAGATTTATAATACAAATATACAAACAAGTCAAATATAGGCTGAAATATGAATATTTCACAATATAGTAATACAACATAGTAAATGTGGCAACTTCTCTTTAGAAACACACTTCATCGTTAACAATTTGCAACAATAGAAAATGAATAATAAACATCACAGAAACTGCATAGATCACACATGCACCACTGGGAATGAGCACTGGTTAATATTTAATGCTAATCTCTTCTTATGAATGTTACTAAAGGTGTTAGTTTAACCATTATGGGGCAGGATCTTTCCATAATGTAAGACATGTTTTAGAAATAATGAATTGCTGCAGATAATTTATACCTTTCCACAGGCTTACATGAGTATGAAAATCCTGTTCAGGCCTTATTATAATGTTATAACACAAGTAAATTTATGGTGCATGTTGATCTATGCACTAACCGGTCGGGTTCGGACAATTGAACTCATCAGAGCTGTCCCCACAATCCTTTTCTGCAACACACAGCCCATGTGACAGAGGGGGAGGGGCAAATGGTCAAGAGAAGAGGACATGACGTTACACAAAAGACACATGAAATGATCAACAAAGACAAATGAGGGAAATCTGTTGAAAAGGTGCAACAGACACAAAAAACACAAGAGATGAAAACATGTCAGCAGCTCACCGTTATCACAGCGCCAGTTGATGTTGATACAGCGTCCGTTATTGCAGGTGAACTGAGTGAGCGGGAAACAGGTTGGGTATGCTGACGACACAAACATCATCATAAATAATCAATAAAATCAAATAATTAACCAAAACTCCCGATCCCATATAACCAAAAGCATAATAAAAAATAAGCATAATAATTAAATAATTAAATGCAACATAAAAGTATTTTGAGTGCAAGTTTTTGCCGTTTGCACGTAAATATGAGTATGACTTTTTGACTTTATGCATATGCTTTACATGGTTCACTGTTTTTAAAAGGGTCATATCATCTTTTTTGATTATTTACATTTCCTCATTTTCCTCATCAGTATGAGTTTTACACAAAGAAATAGTAGTAGTAATATAATAGTTCTAGTAAATAAAATAAGTCATAATAAGACGTTTTGAGTGTAATTGACCAAAAATTAGCTTTCTTGTAAAATGAGCCATTAAATAGATAAATTGTATAACATTTACAAAATGCAAATGAATAAAAGGACTAAATTCATAAAATGTCAAACAATTCTTTCAACGCTGGAACTGACAAAACTGGCACTGAACTAGTTTTTCTAAAAGTATCACAAGCATATTAATGGCCGAAATCATTCATTTCAATAAGTCGGCACCAACATAAAGGGGCATCATTTACCGCAGGACGCAGGCTCATCGGAGCGGTCCCCGCAGTCATCATCCAGGTCACATGTCCAGGAGATGGGAATACAGCGGCCACTGGCACACGAGTACTGATTAGGAGGACATGTTCGAGCTGCAACAAAAAACCAAAGCTGATCGCATTCAAATCTGAATGTACATGTGTTATAGCCACCAGGTTATCTGTATGCCAGTAAATTATTTTTTAAAGTTTTAAAGCAGCAGATATACAAATGAAAAATGTATAGTCCTTCTCTTCCTAGAATTAGAATCCATTCCCCACTGCGTTTCTGTGGAAAGAGTTAATCTTCAATATATTTGCCATAACATATTCATTTTGTAGAGCACTTAAAAATGTAGAGAAAAAAAATGCAGTTTTATAAGTGAAGTGATTTGTATTGTGCGATAATAAGGATTTATTAATTTCTATAGTGTCCACTAGGTTGGAATTCTTGGAAGGGAATCTTGCTGCCTGTTCCTGTGTATGTGTTGATATATTTACAGGAGGATCTTGACATTTTCAGTATGGTGGAAATGGTCTCAGTTTATTTATTTATTTCTCCATTGCTTCAAGTAATCTCAGACAGACTCACTGACTACGTTTACATGGACATCAGTAATCTAATTATTTACCTTATTCTGAATAAGACAATATTACGATTAAGGTGTTTACATGAGCTGCTTTTAGAATATTCCTTTCATGTTCCCGTTTTACATGTTATAGTACATAGATCGATTAATGGCACACGTCATTACGTCCCCACGTGACGCCATCCGACGTCCCCTCCAGAATTTCACATATAAACATATAGTTCGTCTTCATTATGATGCGATATACATTTTTGAGTGTTTCATTTTTAATTTACTGAAAGCTTCAAGTGCAGTTAATTATTTGTCATGCTATACGTGCAAACAGACGACGGCGTTGTTGAAGCCATTCTTTTGTTTGCCGTCAAACGGTTGAGCACTGCCGTGTGTATATCCTGTCGCAAAATGCGGAGAAAAGTTCTACACTACGGTAATAATGTGATTAACGTGTGTACATGTCTATTCTGCACTTCAGTAATGCGACTAAAATAGGAATACTCCACATGTCTTAATTCGATTAGTGTTTACTTCGATTATGACTTTAGCCGGATTAAGGCAATCAAAAATCTAGCAGATCTAGTTCACCAAGACCAAACATATTAACAGTGTCATATCCATTAACATGTTAAAAGAATTCGGACAATTCTTAAGATTACAATATACAGTATATATA
>NW_015628361.1:40249-41278 GCF_001515625.1 Sinocyclocheilus rhinocerous
GTTGTTAGCATAACTGTTGCAAATAAACATACATTTTATATTTTAAAACGTTTTTAAAATATGCTACATAATATATAAAAAATAATATATATAAAACTATTTAAAATATAAAATGTATATTTTTTTATGCCGGTGTCCATCAGTGAATCTGCTCACTCCAAAGTCCCCACTCCAAGGTGATAGGAATGATCACTTCCATTTGGAATTTGCCCGTGAACTGTTCGGTACATGATATGTGTACCGTTACACCCCTAATATATATATACTGTACACTATATATATACAGTATCTCACAGAAGTGAGTACACCCCTCACATTTTTGTAAATATTTTATTATATCTTTTCATGTGACAACACTGAAGAAATGACACTTTGCTACAATGTAAAGTAGTGAGTGTAGAGCTTGAATAACAGTGTAAATTTGCTGTCCCCTCAAAATAACTCAACACGCAGCCATTAATGTCTAAACCGCTGGCCACAAAAGTGAGTACACCCCTAAGTGAAAATGTCCAAATATAATTATAAATTCCAAATATTATATAATTTCCAGACTTGGCTTCCCAGTTAATTCCTACGTTTTATATGAATTTATATTTTTATGCAATGGCTACATTGCAGTCTAGAATTACTTGCAAATGCAGCATCATAGTCAATCATATCCTTAAAATAGATACAGTCTAAATTAAAGAGGGCAAACCATACAATTCAGCCATGAAGTCAAATATAACACATCAGTTTGCCGAAGAGCCCAGGACTGCGTCAGATATACCATGCGTGATAAACTCTATATTTATACATGGCTGTCTAGAGCAGTGTTTCCCAACCGGGGTGCCGTCTGTCCAGAGCAGGGGTGCCGTGTAAAAAAATCCTTTTTTAATATTTTTAAATTGCTAAAATGTTCAAAAAAAGCATCTATTATATAATATCCATTTCTGATGTCGCCAATAATTAGAGATGCACCGAAATTTCGGCTGCCGAAAATTAGTTGACCGCTCAGGATTCACTTTCACGTGGTGTGACGCTCTGCGT
>NW_015628361.1:41780-55728 GCF_001515625.1 Sinocyclocheilus rhinocerous
AATAATATTAAAAATATCTGTATGGCATTATATTCTGCAGTTCTTCCCTGTTGTACCGAATATCTATACTTTTCAAATTATCATATCGAAGTTAGAAATTCAAATATTGTGACAAAATTTATTTTGTAGGGTGCCACAAGTTTGTTAAAATTTCCAAAGGGTGCCGCGACTAAAAAAAGGTTGGGAAACACTGGTCTAGAGCACATTTCAGATGACTCAGAATTTAGGAGAAGATCATGACAGAACATCATGACTCAAAACGGCCAAAGAATCAATTTCAACTTCATGTCTGAGATGGACTAATGCAAATTTAGTTGGATCTTTGTGTGTGTGTGTGTGTGTGTGTGTGTGTGTGTTTGAGTGTGTTTGTGTGATTGTTTAAAATGCACACCAATCACTACCATATTGAAACTTCATTGGTCCAACTCCACTTACTTGTATATTTCACAGAAAATGTTCTGTTTTTTGACTGCAGTGTGAACTGACAAAAGACTTGCCTGTTTAGGATACACTGTAAAAAGACATTTCTCATCAGGTAGTATGACTAGATATGGATTCCTGGTTTTGGAATTGCCTTGGGAAACGATTCCTCACTGTTTTTTGGATGAAACATGAATATATGAGTGTTTGTGTGTACCTGAGCATGTGGTGTTAGATTCATCTTCATTATTGCCGCAGTCGTTGTCTCCATCACAAAGCCAGCGCATGGGGATACAGCGGTTATTTTGACACTTGAAGCGGTCAGCAGGGCACGTGTGCTGATCTGCAGATGGACAAACAACAACCACTGCATGTGTGTGGTAGCTCAAAACAAGGAGGGAGTTTTAAGTTAAACGCATGACGTGAGTGTGTTCTTACGGCACAGTTCAGCGGTCTCGTCGCTGTTGTCCAGACAGTCATTATCTCCGTCGCATTTCCAGCGGTCTTGAATACAGCGGTTATTCTTACAGGCAAACTCTCCCGGCTGACACTGCGGAGGGGGAATGTAAGACGGGTTTGCTGTAGAGAAACACACACACACACACACACACACACACGAAATGTAAATAAGTTTACTGAAGGCCAACCTCTGTGCAAAGAAACATCTGAAGAGTTTCTGTTTCCAATATTCAGACACAAAAACCAAACCGCTTGATGTTCAATTCAGCTGATTGTATCAACAGTCAGTCACAAGATAAGCCCTAGAAATGATGCATTATCTACCAGTATGACCGAGCAGCTGGCACAAACAGATCTGCTTCTGCTCAGCAAGCGTTTCTTGCTTTGTTCTCTGTCAGGACTGAATGAACGCTTATCCTGCTGGATTCCTCACATCTCTCACCTGGTTCCCTCTGAATGGAGGGTTTTACCGTATGATTTCCTCAGCAGTAGTCCATTCTCTCGTGGACAGATCTTTGAATTTTTAAGCATTCAGGGTATGAAGTTACATCCAAACCACCATAGTTAATCACCTTTGATCTCCAAATTAGAAGTGTCGCAATATACAGGTTTTAACAATAACTGTGTTTGTTAAAAAATGAAACATTGATATCATGGTAATACTACACAAATAATGCTATGGTAATTAATCTATCACCACTGGTTATCTGGTTGACACTCCAACATATTAGGCAGCAGTATTGGACCACTGATTGCTACCTGTCATTATACAGAGAAGAATAAGTAGAAGAAAAAGACACATTCATCTGGATAAATTTAAAAATGCATTTATGTTTTGGCTTTCTGCCCAGACTGAGACGGTCGTCTGGGTGATAAATCTCAGTTTTTGTGTTGTAGCATGAAAATGGATGTAAAATTATGACACGTTTAGTCACAAAAACAACTCAGAGAGTGACCCAAGTCCATCATTGTGAATGCTATCCACTTTCATAATGTCGCCAAAAATGTACAACCATAAAATTGACTTGCAGTTGCTGTGCTGCGGCAAAACATGAGGGCAACGGTGTTGTAGACCATATATTAAATGGCCATTTTGCGTGCAACCTGGATGCACCAGTGAGTAGTGGGATATTTTGGTAGTATGCATTACCTTTACAGCTGGTGTTGTCTGTGGGGTCCAGTAATTGGTCCTCAGCGCAGGCACATGACCTGCCAATGGGAGTGGCCAAACACAGACTACTACAGCCGCCGTTATTGGCTCTACACGCATTGCTTCCTGTGATGAACACATGTAGGGATAACATCTGATGAACATTTAACATCCAAACTGCCTGGATTCCTACTAGGAAATTTGGTCTTGCATTGCCAATCTACAAAAAACAGGGCAAAAACAACATTATAATTACCCAGCTGCTGTTGGGCATCGTACATGCGGATCTCAAAGATGGGTGGCCGTTCGTTGCGTAGCAAAGTGACCGTTTTGGTGTTCTGGTCCAGTTTATAGATGCTGCCGCTGCGGTACTCGTTCCAGAAGAGGAAGTGTTTGTAGTGGCACAGGCCAAAGGCGTGGTTTAGTTCCTGTCCATCATAAACCGTCTAAGAGGAAAAAATATGACATTACATGATCAACAGTTGGCAAGTTAATGGACTGATCTAGTGTTTTCAGCTGTTATTTCATGTTTTCCAATCTTAAACTGAAAACACGTGTTCTCATATAAACATCATCTATTAGATCAGCAGTGTGAGAGCACCTTGCGTGCAGTGGTGTTGAGATAGACCATCTCGATTCGGTCGTAATAAGCATCCACCCAGTATAGGATGCCCTGAGGAATGTCCAGACTCAGGCCGTTGGGCCACAGAACCGTCTTAGACGTCAACAGAACGTTCCGGTTGGTTCCGTCCATCCAGGCCTTCTCAATCTTCCCTCGCTTGCTCTCTTTTGGGTCCTCTTCCCAGTCAGTCCAGTACATCCAGCTGAAAGAGGGAAAAAAAATTCAAAATGCATAGTTCTGACTGATGATCCTTGTTTATAAATTGAATTGTCTATTTAGCATTAGTGTCTTTTATCATATTGCTGTTGCTGCTTTTTTTTTTTTTTTAAGCAGTAAGCCTCTTTTGGTTATACGTATTGAAATTTTAGATTTTGGGCAATTAAATTTTATGATTTTACAAATAACCCAACAACTGCTGTACAACTTAACCTTATTTCACGAGTTTGCACTAACATATAATCAGATTGAGCGAACAGTATGTATATTTGGTGTGCTGTCCGGGGGGAGGGCTCCGAGCTCAGAATTTAGCCCGAACCCAGAGACTCCCCCATATCCCCAAGCTGGGATAGGAATAGTTAGGAGTGAGAAGCTGGGGTGCAGGAGGGATGCCGGAAAACTGTTGTGGGACAGCGGTAAGTTGGCTGTGTATATATTTATCATTGTGTTAAGTTGATTATCTGAATATGCTCCACCTGTGTTGAATTGGATGATTATCTGAACATGCTCCTCCCGAACTTTGTAAATAAAACATTATTTTAT
The DNA here is from genome assembly GCF_001515625.1 of Sinocyclocheilus rhinocerous. Lineage (NCBI taxonomy): Eukaryota > Metazoa > Chordata > Actinopteri > Cypriniformes > Cyprinidae > Sinocyclocheilus > Sinocyclocheilus rhinocerous. Next base: position 45,191 of record NW_015628361.1, read on the forward strand.
TCGAGATCAGGATCTCACCCGTGCCGAGGGTCCACGACAATAGCTCGAGGGTGGGTCATCTTGCCCTCAATGAGAGTCTTCCTGGTCTGAGAAGCTTTCTCGAGCCGAGCAACACTGATGGTCTTCTTGGGACCATCATCTGTCCAGTAAAGATTATTGGCCATCCAGTCAACAGCGATTCCTTCGACAGTGTGAATACCTGGAAAGCCATACAGAATAAGACAATATACCCATAACAACACTAATAAAACCAGTAATGAGATGAATTGGAAATAAAAAATAACATTTCAGCACCTTCTTTAAGGATGATGTCTCTTTCCGTGCCATCAATCTTCTGTCGGCCAATCAGATAACTGGTGGCATCGGCGAAGTAGATGAAGTTACTCTGTGCATGGAAGTCCAGAGCTCGAGGGTTCATCAGGTTCTCGATGGGGATCATATATTCATCCTGAACTTTAGGGTTGATGTCCATACCACGGATAACACCTGGACGACCCTTCCCGTACACCAGGAATAACTCATGCTCAGGCTCTGGGGATTTGATATATACCAAGAATTGTGTTGAAAAAATGTATGTTTCACTCAATGCATGTTTCTGCTAAAATATGATCAGTGTTGGGGAGTAACTAGTTACATGTAATGGCGTTACGTCATTTAATTACAAAATAAATGTAACTGTAATCAGTTACAGTTACTAAGAAAAAATGTGTAATTAAATTACAGTTACTTATGAAAATGTTAACGATTACAAAGGGGATTACATTTGAATATTTACACACATCCACATACAGATTTAATTGATTTCTTTCCCAAATTACACGGACTGCTCTAATATATCAGACACCAATGTTTCAGGAGTTTATAGGACACATGTTTATTCGATAACTGTTTTATAACTTGCATTGTTAGATGCCAGTGTTTGTAAGGTTAACCCTGCATGGTGTAGGTGTTTGAACATGATTAACAGTTGCAAATAAACATTCATTAGAAAAGTAATCAAAAAGTAATCAAAAGTAATCAGTTACATTACTTTAATAAAGTAATTGAAAAAGTTACACTACTATTACATTTTAAATAGGGTAACTTGTAATCTGTAACCTATTACATTTCCAAAGTAACCTTCCCAACACTGAATATGATACAGAATTACTCAAATGTGTTAGTTTAGGTTCATACGTGTCAGTCGCAAAAAAAAGGTGGTTTAAAATATTTGATTTATTTTGAAAGATGTGCTGGGCTGTAGAAATGTCCTCTTTGTATTCATGTTGGTAAAATGTGGTTTTGTATGGCTTTAGGCCATTTTCCAGAAAATCTGAAATTTATTGGAAACATGTATATAGTGAACAGTGAGTCTATGATGATGGTATTAATGTTCCTCACAATCAATTCCAATTGCCTCTTCTATTTTTCAAGGTCATGTGCTCAGAGGTCACTGAAAAGTCAAATCAATATTACCAATGGTTCATTGAATATTCAAAGCAAACAACTTGAAATCAATATTGGGGTTCAATGGAAAATACCTTAATTTTTGTAAATTGATTGAGCTAAAGTGTGGGTCAAACCCCCAGTCTTGACTCACTGAGGAACTATAAGGGGCAAAAATGTGCAAGAGCCTACAATTACTAATGCTTAATAAGGCTGAGCCTATCATGAATTAGAATAATCCAGTTTTATAATGTACAAAATATGTGGCCCAATTAGAAAACGGATATTCGCAATTCTGTATGCACTGAGCCATACCTTTTCACAATAAAACATGACATCTCATTCCTTATTGCTTAATTAAAACCTTTGAAACACATGATCCTCATATATTTAAGCAAATCCAATCAGAGTGCTAATATCAATAACAGAATGCTGTTGTCCCCAAATATATGCAGGCTGAGTAAAGATAATCACAATCAATAAGCTTGGAAAAAACATGACGTGTCACAGTGTCAAGAGTTCAAATAATATAACAATAAGTTAATACTCAGTAACTTGAATAACTAATATTTTAGACACAATATTGCCACATACTACCAAATCGTTCCAAACAAAGTCACAACAGAATCATTGTGTTTCTTCCAGCAACAAATGAAAGATGTAGCATTTTTAAACAAATTGGTTGAGTGAATAATTCACTCACTCATAAGGGCCCTATTCCTAATGATACACTTCATGTGCAGTTGTAGTCTTGCGGACTTACAATGGCCGCGGTGTACACATGTCTGTGAAGATCGTAGGGTGTCTCAAATGTCATTTTAGGTTTCAGAAAACTGCTCACAAATACCCCGGTTTGCTGAGCCCAAACTTTTTACTGAGGCGAGCTCGGCAGCAGACTTAGGGGCAGATTTACTAACAGTTTGCACCAGCGTAAACCCTCTTTTACTGTTAAAACTACTGTCAGGATTTACTATAGACAGACAGTGAAGCATTACCAATGAGAAGGTGTGGACAGTTATATTTGTTTTACCCGACCTTACTGCATATGCATTTGTAGGAGTTTCCCTTTCAGGCGCAAAATTTATGGGAGGAGAGTATTTAAATGAATCATGCAAGGTGATTTGATAAGGTTTGCGGTAGTCAGTTTACTGATATCTGTGCCATTATTTAACACCCAAAAAACATATCTTAACCCATTTTGTGCCTGTGTTGGTAGTAGATTACCTGATTATCATCGGCTCTGCTTATCTGCGACTACACTAATTTGCACTGCTCTTTGTAGATTTGCGCTCTCATGCTAATTTGCTCTGGTTAGTTAATCTGGCCCTTATGCTCAACAGTCAAAGTGGACTCTGAGGAAGACCACTAATACACAGACTGACAGTCTGGAACACACTTCATGTCCAATCAGATTTGAGAACCAAAATTACAATTATGTATAATTTTAATGTAACAACATTAAAATAGCATGAAGAATACCATGGTTTCACCATTGCACATGTCCAAAAAACATGGTAATACCATAGTAAACCATGGTAATACTTTTCGTAAGTAAACCCTGAGTTAAATAATAAAAAAGCTACAATAATGCCATAGTCACCTATCTACAGCAAAAAGTAAAAAAACTTTGAATCATAATGAATAAACATTGAACTCTGCAGTTTAACTCTCGTTTGAGTAAACTTCTAAATCAGGCAAAACTTGTTTGGTGAATCAACAGATAGAGTAGAATCTACTGTAATGTCACTCACTCTTGCATGATTTGCCATCGTTGCCCAGGCTAAAGCCAGACCGACAGCGACACGTCCGGCTCTTGTGGCTGTTGCCCAACAGACAGATGTCTGAACAACCTCCGGCTTTCCAAAACTGATCCGGCTCACAGGCATGACTCCGCACTGAAGAAGAATAACAGGAGAGTTAGACTGAGCTGGAGCTGTGTGGAACTAGACTGCAGTGTAGTGGTTGCATTTTAAACAGTTTATTCAAGTATACTACTGTATACTGGCTTGATATATGTATTCAACAGCATTAGATAGCCATTATGAAAATTGGCCATGGTTTTGCTACAAATAAAACCAAAAAAACATGGTTACTATAGTTAAACCAAGGTAACCACAAATTAACCATGATTTTGCTACAGAAACCATAGTTTAACCATGGTATTTATAGTAAAACTGTGATTATACAAATGGTAATCAATAAGCCAAAAAAACATGGTTACTACAGTAAAACCATGGTTAATGTTCGTAAGGGAAGAATTTCAGATTAATACCAGGGGGTTGGCGTCTCTGGTGGTAAACATGTAGAGCTCCTCCCTTGTCGACACGGGTGACCACCTGATAATCTGAACTGTTGAATCGATTGACGCGGATCACGCTGGTCTTAGGCTGCATGTTGGCATTGTCTGAGTTTGTGGCATATAGATAGTTCTCAAACACTGTAAGACCATAAAGATGCTCGATCTGAGAAAAAAATAAAAAAATAAATATTCAATTAGTTCTATTATTTGAGAAGTTGTGTTTGCTCTGCTGGCTTGAGTGAGCAAGACACGCACATAAACACACCAATTAGCCTTGGGCTGAGCAGCTAAATGATAGTCATAACTCAAGCAGAGAGGAAGGACCAGGCAAATGCATTGACAGAAACAGCTTTAATAAAATGAGTCAGTAGCAAAAATGAAACACCACTGTCCCTTTCATCTACTAAAGCATTTTTCAGAGTATATATAGCTAGCCACATGAGCTATGATGGATTGATGAATTGATGGACGGCTGGATGGACAGATTACTGAAGAGATGGATTTTAAGGTGGATGAATGGATGGACTTTTTAACTGATGGACAATAGGATGGATGAATGGATGATGGACAAATTTCTGGATGAATAAATGGATGGATGAATGTACAGATGTACAGATGAATTAAAAGGTGGATGTTTGGATGGATGTACATTTGGACACATCGATGAAGAGATTGACATTTGGACTGAAGGGCATTAGGATGAATGGGTGGACAGATGCTTGGATGGATGAGTGGTGGATGTTTGGATAGACTGCATTGCATTTTTCTCTACTGTTCAGCATCTGTTGTTTTTAAATGTGCTTTATAAATAAACCTTAAATAGATGGGTAGATTAAGAGGTGATTGGTGAATAAATAGAATAGATTGATCATTGACAGAGAGATAAATATTTTGGATAAATGTATGGGATCTTTATCTGTTGATTTAAAGACCTTTTGAGAAGAATAAAATCATGTTCATGCTATCTACAAAATAATGTTGTTTGTAGAGCAGTAATAGAGGGAAGTTGATCATTGTTAAATGTCATATTTAGCAACTCACTGACATTTAAATGATTCAAAACAATGGAGAAATTAGTTCTTGGGCAACACACATTCTTGCGGAACAATGTGTAAGACTTTGTAACTGTAAAGGTCACTATTTTAAGGACATGTGCAGGACATTTATGGACATCTTAAAATGATCTTGGTATTTGCTCCTTACCAACAGGCCTTGAATGATGGTGTGTCTGTTTTTGCCCTCATAGTCCACTACTTCGATGTAGTCCAGATAAGCATCGGCCCAGTAGACCAATCTGTTGACCAAGTCCAGGGTGATGCCATGTGGAAAGACAATTTTACTGTCCACCAACTTTGTTCGGTTCTGTCCATCCATGTCACAGCGTTCCACCTTTGGGATCTGCCCATAGTCGGTGAAGAAAACCTTTCTGTTGAAGGTAATGTTAAGAAAGGTACAAGTAACTGTTATCCCCGAGTAAGCTTTAAGTATATCTCATTTGACCATCTAGCGAAGACTGTTTTTGAAGGCAACTGCTAAATATTCAGCTAGCTAGTTGTGTACATGGAGGAAGTGTGAGCTTGAGCATGTTCATACCCCATAGTTGGGTCCAGAGCGATGCCTTTGGGGTTGTAGAGTTCTTGATCCAGCAGTGTCACACATGTGGTTCCATCTTTATCGCATACAAAGATTCGATCATCCACATCATCAACAAAGTAGAAGTTTCCTGTGAGCCAGTCTATCGCCATCTGCTCTACATCTGTAAAGAACGGGGAATGGAGGGAAATGGAGGTGAAACATAGAAATTATGTGTTTTGTGTGTTCATGTGTCCTATTCCAGATTGCTTATTGTGGGCAAAATATCTGACTGAGTCCATAGACAAGAATCAAACTATGGTCTTGGTCTTCGAGTCTTGACTCCAAGACCATATTTTCTTGGTCTTGTCATGGCATTGAGAGCATGTGAATCCGGTCTTACCTCGGACTCAACCCTCAACTAAATCTTGCACAATAAGATGAGATTTATTAAGAAAGTAAATCAAAAGTATGCTATATGTGAAGATAAAAACATTGGTGCCTGACTGGTTCAGAGTAAGGCAAGTGTTCACGTACAAACCCAAGCAGTTTTGTGGTCTGATGACTCTGCCTGTTTTAAAATAGTGCTAATAATAATACTGTGGTCTCACATACACATTTCTCTTTTTCACTTCTACAATAACGCTCTTTCTATTTGAAATAGCTGAGTCAGGGGACTCTCTCTGGAGGCATGTGCCTATGTTACACAATTTACAAAATAGTTGTTTTAACAGCTGTGATCACTGTGGCTAACCATGGATTCTTGCTCTTCTTCAGCTTCCAAACCTCTTCAAAACACCTCATTCTTACCTTAAAATGTCAAACGTCTCAATGTATCTGAACCTCTCCTCCTTTAACCCCAGACATATAACTTTTATAACTTTAAATGGGATGTGAACATTGAACACTGAGTGTAAAAACGTGGCACTGGAAGACATAGAAACAGTGACTATCGGGTAAAATGGTGCAGGAAAATCCAGACAGATGGAGTGATGGAAGGCTAAGGGGTGGAGACAGAGACAGTTTTGGTCTCTCTTGTTTCTACAAAGGAAAGTTGGCCATTGTGCAAGGGCCAGACGTTTACAGGAATCAAGGGCTGTATCCCCAAAGGTGTTGTTTATTTAAGAGCCGAGTCCTGCTTAAACTTTTCCAGCTGCCCGGACTGAAAGCCAGTGATTAAAAACACAGATCAAAAACACCAAAAGAAGGAGAAAAGAGCAAGTGTACAAATGAAGGTTGAGGAAGACAAATGGCTCTTAGAGCAGCTGCTGTCTGAACAAAGCAAGAATAGAGGAACACCACAGAGACAAACCACAGAAACAGTGGGCTGAGGAACCTGGCTTTGCTCTCATTGTAATTCCTAGTAAGATTGTAGGTTTCGGTGGAAGGCAGGTAAGAAATTCAATTTATGACACAATCTTACCTCTACACTGAAGGAAAACTCTTATTTCTTGAGACAGCTTCATGTGAAAATACTTTGAGCCTAACTAACTAGGGTCTGTATTTACATCTTGAACTAATAGTGGAGTTTGTTTAAAGCTGCAATCTCCTGACAGTCATGACATTTCAAAAATGAGCTTTGGAGTTCAAAACTATGGCCAACTGACAATATGACAAGTGATCTGGCATCCCTGACCAGCCAGGTTTACAGCTATGAAGTAAGTAATATTTCTGTCCACACTGAAAGTGAAAGTGTTGTGTGACAATCACAGCCAATCAGAACATATTTGATGTTTGGAATGGGATTTTGGACTGAGGACTGGACTGCCCAGCATGACACCACAGGAATAAAATCCAAACGACATGTCCTGTCACTCATCAGGGTCACACCTAGTAGTAGGAGTAGGATAAAAGCCTCTTTTAAGAATTGTTGTTTATTGCGTTACACCTGGTTAAGATCCAGTGTTAGGGCTGATTCCCACCGGACATGTTTTTGTGTTCCACTGCACTGCTGTTTAATTGCTTTTCTATGTAAATGTGCTAGACCAGTGGTTCTCAACCTTTTTGACACCTTTGTCCAATATGCCAAAATTATGACTTGGATAAGAGGCCACTGAGTTAGACGGACATCTTTGACACATGTGCCATGAAAGTCAGATTCTATTGTATTCTATCTTGTGTAGGCCAGCTGCTAAGAAACCTCATTACCCTGATCTCAAGAGGTCTTCAGCGTCCTTGTTAGCGTGCCCACCTACCTTGCCGGCAACCTGGTTGCGAGTCCCACTTGGAGTTGGGCGGTTAGGACCTGAGGGTTACATTGGTGCCGTGACCCGGATGGGAGTGAGGCTTAGGGGGGTGAGTGTAATGGAGGCCAGCTGGTAAGAGCTGTGCAGGTAAACTTCACTCCCCTGATCTCAAGAGGTGCACTAGCGACTGACACTTTAGAGGCTGTGGTCTTTAGCTTCCTTGTTAGCGCCAATCTCCCATGCCGCTGACCTGGGTTAGAGTCCCGCTCCGTGCGGGGTGGTTAGGAACGGAGGGGTTACACTTGCACTTTTATAGATGCACTTTTTTGATTCCACCCTCTGGCCCTTTCTCTACTCGTCTCTATCCAAGCTGTGTATAGGCTTGTATGTGTTGGCTTGAGATCCTGTCCCAATCCTGTTCCCCTCTCATTCCTGTCTCTTCTCAAACTGTCTTTACAAGAAAACTGGCAAAAATGCCCATAAATATATATATATATATATATAAACTTGATGGCTTTTTAGCATTGTAGCAGGCTGGCAATAACTTAGGAGAAGAAACAGCAAAAATGGGAAGCATTGTTAGCTTTTTTTTTTTTTTTTATGTTATGTCTCTATGGTTGTACAACCAAATTTTAACATACGTGATCTTGATTTTGTCTGGTACAAAACGCTCACTGAAGACTATTTGTGTGAAGACAAGAAGCAATTAAATGCATTAGACCATAATTAGCATAAATAAAAGCATTAATAGCACTTCACCTCTGCGAGTTAGGCTGGATTGCTTCCAATTGTAATACAAGGACTGGGGTCAAACTGCACATCAGCATAAGAAAATAAAGTCTGATGTCAAGCTCAGTCTGCTCTAAAAGCCTTATTCAGTGAAAACTGTAAAACAAAAGTTGATGGGAGATTTGAAACACTATAAAGACTAAAGATGAATACCCAGAGCTCAGAGATTTGGGACAAAAAAGGGTGCAAGACTCACTGGCTCTGTTCAAAAAGTTTACATTAATACTAGAGAGATAAAAACCAGTAAAGCAAGTGGCGAGTCAATAAATAAACATAGACCTGACAAGCTGTCAAAACAGAGCACAGATAGCTAGAGAAAAAGAGTGAGTATTCGATAAAGAGAGATTAATACCAAAACAATGCCCTGAATGTTAGCGGAGGCAGAATCGTGTGGCGGAAGCACTGGAGCATGAGCCGATTTAAGCACATGACTGTTTAAGAGGCTTTCCAGAAACTTCTTTACCAAGCAGACTTTATGTCAGAGAGCAGCTCCCTTCTGCTTTATCCCACATTACTTCATCACACGTCCTGTCTTTCCGTTATTTATGCTGAGACACACCAAATTTACATGCAAGAAATGACTTTACTGCAATGCCGCAACTCAATAACACTCATGATTTCTGACAAAAACACTTGTACATGACATTTTGGTCCATCGTTACTTCATCATTTTCCAAGATGCTAAGAGACACATGCATTTCTGCAGAAAGAGATGGTGTAAATATCACATCTCCACCTGTACATGGCAGTTTTCATGATAAAACTCCAGAGCCGCAGACAGATGGGGGGTTGGGTTGCCTCGTGTCAACCATAATGTCTGGAAAATGTTCCACAAAACAGAATATAAATATGCTGCAGCAAACCCCAGCAACCTACACAAACCACTCATAAAACACACACATAAACACAGACACATATGGACATACGGATAATGGCTTCCGGAAGAGTGAGCACATGTGTGTGAGAGTGATTCAACTCCTTTGAGTGGAACAACCAGTCACTTTCCACAGATACAGTACACTTTGTTGTTCTTTTAAAGTACAAACTACAAACTGGAGATTTTGGCCTGACCCTCAAGGTATTGACCTCCTCGACTGTATTCAATGTAATCATTTCTGACATGATCTCTATAATAATAATATGAATCACAATAACCATAATAATCGTAAAATACATACCATTTTAAATAAATTATTTGGAACATTTTGTACAAGATTGTTGTCTGATGTTTTTCTTCGTTATAATAATTAAAAAATAATAATAATTCATTAAAATCGTGATAGCCGGGAAATGTAAAAAAAAAAATTACTGTAAATTTAACAGGATTTTTTTATAGTATGCACAAAGTAAATGTAATTCCAGTTTCTCATTTTTTACAAATATTGTAGTTTTGACTGTATTTCTTCAGCTTTTTAATGTTTATTTTGAGAGCTAGGGTAAATCTGCAACAAGTGCTTCAGGACTTATTTTATAACCTTTGTACCATTCAAAAATATGCTAAATATGCTTGTACATATGCAAAGTGTCACACTGATATCAAATACAGTTAAAAATAAAATATTTTGAATTTAGATTTTACCCATGAAACTATAGTTTTCGATGGATGTTTTTGGCTACTGCATTACATCTTATAATTTTTCTCGTACCATGTGTGATTTTTAGTTTTTTTTAGTTTTGTTTCACTTTTAAAAAACGTATATTTCCATCAGTTTTATAACAGTATGTCATAGTTTGTTGAAACAAATAGAGAATACAGCACTATCCTGCAATGTGTTAAAAAGAAAAGAAAAGAGAAGACGATGAGTGGAAAACATCTGGTCGTCTCATCTGCGTGTCACGTTGAGGTCATGAATCATGGCAAACACATTTCCTGTGTGACCCTTTCAGAGACCGCCACGACAAACCTGCCAGCTAAAAGAGATCTGAACCCGGGTTCCCGACAGTATTTCTACAGAAATACTGTAGAAGGTTTACTGTACTGTCAGGTTTATGAGCTCTCTGCAAAGTAATGACATTTGAAAAAGTATTTGGAAAATGTGAGATCGTCTCAGGTTACGCATGTAACCATGGTTCCCTGAGAATAGGGAACGAGACGCTGCGTCCTCTAGAGGGCGCTAGAGGAACGTCTTCAACGTGACCGGTGTCTGAAGCATGAATGAAAAAATGACAATGAACTTGACATTGGCAGGCGGCAGCCTATGACGTAAACAATAAAGCGAATGCGAGCTTAAAAAAACACCTTCGAAATACGTCATCCACTTCTTTGC
>NW_015628361.1:56894-58268 GCF_001515625.1 Sinocyclocheilus rhinocerous
TATAAAAGAACACCTGCGGAATACGTCATCCACTTCTTTGTCTGAAGGAGACGCCGCCAGGAATGCCCGAAGCATGGCACAGAGACGCAGCGTCTCGTTCCCTATTCTCAGGGAACCATGGTTACATGCGTAACCTGAGACGTTCCCTTTCAAAGGGAACTCCACGCTGCGTCCTCTAGAGGGCGCTAGGGGAACGAAATTCCAACGCCGCCATGCTAAGAGATGAGTGCCCAGGTAACTGGGTTCCCCAGGTCAAGACTCAAGGAACAACATCCCTGCCAGCGAAACGCTAGGCTTTATGGGCAGGCTCAAGCTCGCCAAACGTCATAGACTAGCTCACCCACCAGAGTCTGGAACTCAAGAGTGGAGGTCTCAGCATGACGACTCTCTAGAACGAGAGGAGACCTGACTACACTCAACGCTAGAGACAGTTAGCGAGGCTCACAAAAAAGAGCCTACATACCAATGGACTACACTCCACGCTAGAGACAGTTAGCGAGGCTCACAAAAGAACCTACAAAGTAATGGTACTGCCTAAGTGGAGCTCTGGAGAGCGGAGGCTTCAGCGGAATGACTCTCTTAAACGAGAGGAAGCCTAACAACACTCAATCCTAGTTTAGGAGCTCTTAAGAGCGGAGGTCTCAGCATAATGACTCTCTAAAACGAGAGGAGACTTGACTACATTCAGCGCCAGAGGCAGTTAGTGAGGCTCAAAAAGAAAGAGCCTACAACTCATATTACTGCCTAAGCGGAGCTCTGGGGAGCGGAGGCTTCAGCAAGATGACTCTCTCAAACGAGAGGAAACCTAACAACGCTCAACCCTGGTGGGGGGGGGGCTCTTAAGAGTGGAGGTCTCAGCATAACAACTCTCTAAAACGAGAGGAGACCTGACCACACTCAACGCTAGACACAGTTAGTGAGGCTCACGATAGAGCCTACATGCTAATAGTACTGTCTAAGCGGAGCTCTAGGGAGCGGAGTACACTGCCTAACGACTCAAAGCTGGAGTACTAAGCTAGGAGTACTGACCATGCTCCTAAGTGCCGAACAGAGCTCTAGGGAGCAAGCACTCAACATACCAACCCTCTAAAGCAAGGGGAGTGCAACCATCCACCCTTATGGATCAGCATACTCAGTACGAAGACCTCAAGTGAGGGGAGTACTCAAAAGCTCGACCTAAGAGCGACTTATCAAGGAGGCCCACAAGAGCCTAACAACCTAAAACAGCCACAGAGCTCTGTTGAAAGAACACTAGGAACTGTGATCTCAGCATAGCGACCCTCAAAGGGAGGAGGGAGCTACCAGGCTCATGAACAGCTGATCAGGGAGGCTCACAGAGAGCCTCAAAAAACCCTGAAATAACTGCAAATAAAA
>NW_015628361.1:60786-80713 GCF_001515625.1 Sinocyclocheilus rhinocerous
TGTGATCTCAGCATAGCGACCCTCAAAGGGAGGGGGAGCTACCAGGCTCAGGAACAGCTGATCAGGGAGGCTCACAGAGAGCCTCAAAACCCTGAAATAACTGCAAACAAAAATACTGGGGAGCAGAGTGCTCAGAATAACTCTCTCTGCGAAAGGAGCAGAAACCATGCTCAACCTAAATACACGTACCTGGGCTGAGAGGATGAGGAGGCTCAGAGGAGGCTCAAACAAGAGCCTAACAACTCATAAACTTGTCATTACACCAAGTCAGGAGCCTCCCTCTCATTATACACAGTTCCTATTCTGTAAAATAAAATAAAACCAAAAAGGAATTCTGAAAGAGAAAGCACTCCTCGTCAGATTCCTTCCATGCCCCGCCTACAATCCCCGTGATCGGTCTGACTAACCGCCTCGGCAGCCACGAGACCTGAAACGTGGATGAGAGGCGCTCAATTCTCAAAGAGAATCAGGCATAGAGGCATTCTCAACGCGATCACATCTCGCAGCGCGAATGCATCGCATTAAGCTTGTTCAACTCCCTCGGGAGGCGAACGCGCTCGTGCAAACGCTGAGAAAGCTAGAGTACAGACCTCTGCCTCTAGTAGTCCCGCGAATGCAAACAGTGAGCGCACCCTTCTCTCTCGCGAGGCAGACGCATGTGTTTCCATACACAAATCTTGAAGACAAAGAAGAGGATGATGTATTCCGCAGGTGTTCTTTTATACCCGCAGTCGCTTTATTGTTTACGTCATAGGCTGCCGCCTGCCAATGTCAAGTTCATTGTCGTTTTTTCATTCATGCTTCAGACACCGGTGACGTTGAAGACGTTCCCCTAGCGCCCTCTAGAGGACGCAGCGTGGAGTTCCCTTTCAAAAGGGAACTAAAATTGCACTATAGTCTGCAATGAAAATACCAAATAATTTTAATTACACTATTTAAAGTTATTAGATTACTCATTCTTTCTTTCAGAAAAGTTTTCACCATGAGACCTTTAAGTACTTTCAAGATTATTCGAAAGAGCAAAATCATTATTGGAGATTGCTACTTTCACCTCTTCGTTATAATTCTCCCTTTAGTTTTTCTTTCTCTCAAACACGCAGCAGGCAGCCATATCTTTAACACTGAGGGCTGGAACTCAATAACTGGCAACAGGAAGCCAATGATCTCTTCCTATTGAGGGCACACTGCCGCAATCCACCCTGTGACCTTTTACTCATTAAAACATTTTACTCAATGACAGACAAGTCTGAAACAAACACTATGAAAATATGTGAACACAAACACTCTGCATGACTGCATACTTGTGTAGAGTACCCTTCTGGCCTATATTTCCATCTGGTCGGTTACTGAGTGCCAGAGTTGTTGTAAGACCCAAAATATGCACTCCAGGTTGACAGAGATATTTCCTGTCTAAACTAGTGTTCCAACTTTAGAAGATGACTGAAAAAGAAGGCCCAAAATAGAAAAAAAGAAGAGTAAAAGAGTGTTTTTTAGTGGATAAAAAACATCTATATGGACGGATTTATTGTCACTGAGAAAGTTGCGATGCATTCTGGGACAACAACAGGATTCAGGAAATGCTGCCTTAGAATCCACACTCACTTGTCACTAATAGTGATGAATAAGTGCAGGAATGGGCTGGTCAGCAGGTTAAGTAGCAGTCTGGAAGCCATGGAATAAAAGAATAAAAAAAAGGTAATTTTGAGTTTATATTTAAAAATTCAGATTTTTTTTTTCTCTCGCAATTCCAAGATTATATCTCACAATTCTGCTTTAAAGGGGTCATATGATGTTGCTAAAAAGAACATTATTTTGTGTATTTGGTGTAATGAAATGTGTTTATGCAGTTTAAGGTTAAAAAAACACATTATTTTCCACATACTGTACATTAGCACAGCGTCTTCACAACATGGCAGCGGTGGCAGCAACAATAAAGTTACGCTTTCTTTCTTTGCGTGAACATTTGGGCGGCGTTATGCAAATCTTCCCACACAATGACGTAGACATGTGGGGGTGTGTTTAAACGAGGCATTTTAGAAGGGTGTGGACGAGTCTTAACTTTTTATATCGTTGACTTGATTGCAAATGATTGCAAAGATACTATTTAAACTGAACTGAGCTGGATGATGACATCACTGAATTCAATGATGAACTGCCTTTAACTGAAAAATTAGTGTTTACTATTGTCATTTTTGCATTATTGACACACTATTTTCCTAATTAATGCTGTTCAGTTGCTTTGACACAATCTGTATTGTTAAAAGCGCTATATAAATAAAGGTGACTTGACTTGACTTATAAAGAATATCTCTTTGGGTTTGAGACTTTAGTCTGCAACTTTATGGATCTTATCTATTTACGAACAGCTTGTAACACTCCAAAGAGAAAGGAAAACTTGAAATCGCATCATATGACCCCTTTAAAATAAAAAATCAACTCGCTATTCTCTCCTTTCTCCTCGGCTCAGAATCATGAGTTTATAATTCCACACTTATGTCTTTTTTTCCCCTCAGAATGGACAAACTCCGAACTAGGAGATATAAACTTGCATTTGTGAGGAAAAAAAAGTCAGAATTGTGAGATAAAATAGGTAAATGTTATGTAAATGTTATAGGTTTAAATTGTTGGCTATTTAATGCTGTAACTGTAGGGATAATAAAATATGTCCCCCTATGAACTGCATATGTGAATATTATGTAGACCCTTGTTTAAATCAAATTTATGATTGTTTTTCTCTTATTCCATGGATAATGGTTTCCCTCTACTTGTTGCCAGTGTTTTTCTGCTACCACAATGCACGCGCAGCTGCAAGTGATGTAACTGTGACATCTACTACAAATTGGTCTATTAGCAGAGACCCTGCCCTGAGTGAGCCGCACACAATCCGCCATTTTTATCTTCACGCTAGAGCATTTAAAAGCAGCATTCAAGTAAGAAATGTCTTATTAAAGCTACAGAAGTTATTCGGTCAAGAGCAGTGAGTGATTTTCTGTTTCTATTTTATTGTTTGGCTCATATTAACAACGATATAGGTACTGTATATTACGCTGCTGTCGATTAATACACAGATCTAATAGAAACATGCAATTTCTTTCCCAGCTGTTTACCTCCACAGACATATCCGACTGTGGTTTTCTAACGTATGTGTTTTTTTAACATAAACCTGTGTGTATTTGACAAAACCTTGTGTGTATTTGACAGTTTAAGTGCAATAAGACATGAAAGAGAACTTAGTTTAGTGCTCACATGCCGTGTGACAGCCGCTCAGAAAACACTATATCAGAAGTTCAAACTGATATGGCTTTAAAATGCATGATTTCAGAATTAGCTTTATGCACCAGGTGTGCGCAAACACACGAGGAATTTGTTGTGGTTTTTTTAAGGTGCTCCTGATACATACATACATGCATACATACATACATACACATCTGACATGAGAACAGAAAAAAAAACATTTAAATAGTAAGTCTTAATAAGAAATAATAATAATGTGTATGAATCTGGAACAGTAGATTTATGTACAGATTTGTGCATTATTTACTCAATATACAGTTGTATAAATAGAAATATATGTATAAAGAGATATTCATATGTATTTACATAATATTTGAGAAAGAGGCATTATTTACAGCCGTAGAATGAATTACAGAAATGAATTACAGAACACAGGTAATGATTCATGTGTTAGCTGTTTAAGCTGGAGATGGCATGGGGGAAAAAAAACAGTTTTTATGCTTGGTGTTCTAGTGCACAGAGACCTGTAGCGTCTGCCTGAAGGGAGAAGTGCAAACAGGTTGTGGCCGGAGTGAGAGGGGTCTGTGATGATGTCACCTGCCCGTTTCTTCACTCTGGAGTTGTACAAGTCCTGAAGGCTGGGCAGGTGCACACCAATGATCTTTTCTGCTGTCCTAACAGTCCGTTGCAGTCTTTTTAAATCTGATTTGCTGGCTGATCCAAACCAGACAGTTATAGAAGAGCACAGAACTGCCTCAATAACAGCTGAGTAAAACTGTCATCTGTCCCTGTGGCAGGTTGAACTTTTTCAGTTGACGAAGGAAGTACAACCGAGAGTGTAATAAGTCCAATGGAAGGGCGAGACGTCATAGGCGGGTGACGTAGCGACCAGGAAGCTATAAAAGCATGTGAGGTGGAACCGGTGTCAGCTTCTAGGAATGAAGCAAGCACTGACAGGGATGCCGGAAGTATGGCCCCGAGACGCAGCATCTCGTTCCCTTCGGGAACTTGAGCAGCGTCGGAGAACGCTTTGGGAACAAGTATGCCCACGCCTCCAGAATTGCAAATCCCTGACTACTGTGGAAGAGCACAACTAGGACGAGAGAACATATCTAGGCCATAGAACCTGACAAACATGAGGGGCTTGGACCATCCTGCTGCGTTGCAGATTTCTTGCATGGACGCACCTGCCAAGAAGGCCTTGGAGGCCGCCATACCTCGGGTCGAGTGAGCCTTGACCCCCAGAGGCAAGGGGAGATCAGAGGACTTGTAGGCAATAGTAATGGCATCAACTATCTACCGACTGAGGGTCTGCTTCATAGCAGGAAGACCCCTCTTAGGGGGACCATAGCATACAAGCAGTTGGTCCGCCCTTCTCCACAGGGCAGCTCTGTGTTTGTATGTGTCCAGTGCTCGCACTGAACACATGCAGTTAAGCTTCTGCTGGTCAGGCTCCCTGAAGGGAGGAGGACAGAAGGCCTGTAGCACGATAGGCTGTGGTGTTACAGAGGGAACCTTACGGATATACCCCGCACGAGGGTAGAGAAATATTTTGGCCATGCCGGGCGCAAAGTCAAGATACGAAAGGGCCACTGAAAGGGCCTGAAGATCCCCAACTCTTTTTAGAGAAGTAATCGCCAGAAGGAGGGCAGTCTTAATTGTGAGATAGCAATCAGAAATTTCTTCAATAGGCTTGGATCTCCGCACCAAGAAGTGAAAAGTTTCCACTTCAAGGCGTACAGTTTCGTCGTAGATGGGAGCTCTGGATTGGAGGATGGTCTCAACAACCTCGGTTGAGAAACCGGAAGCTACGAGCTGTGCCCCCTAGGGGCCACACCCATAACTTCCACAACTCCGGGCGGGGGTGGAATATCGTTCCCTCCGCCATGAGAGAGGAGGTCCCTCCTGACGGGAATCTCCCATGGAGAGCCGTCGAGAAGGAAAATCAGGTCCGAGAACCATACTCGGCCCGGCCAGAATGGGGCTACTAGCAGCAGACGGACCCCATCCCGGCGCACTCTCTCCAGAACTCCCGGGAGAGGAGCCGGATGAGTCAGAGAGAACCAGAGGGGTCGCAAACAGGTCCACCTGAGCCTGGCCAAACATTCTCCATATTTGCTTCACCACCTCGGGGTGAAGCCTTCATTCCCCGGGCCTCGCCCCTGCCTCGACAGGATGTCTGCTCCCATATTCAGATGCCCAGGAATATGTACTGCTCTCAATGAAAGGATTTTGCCCTGGGACCACACAAGGATCTGGTGCGCCAGCTTGTACAAGGGGCGCGAACGCAGACCTCCCTGGTGGTTGATACAAGAGACCACCGCTGTGTTGTCGGTGCAGACCAACACATGACGATCCCTTAGGTCCGGGAGGAAGTGCTTCAAAGCTTGAAACACGGCCAGCATCTCCAGGCAGTTGATGTGCCAAGTGAGATGGCGACCGCTCCACAGAGCGGCAGGGTGGCCACTCATGACCGCACCCCAACCGGTGAGGGAAGCATCCGTCGCTAGCGTTACGCGGCGACAAGGAGCTCCCAGCACTGGGCCCTGAGACAAGAACCAAGGTTTCCTTCACATGTCCAAGGCACGTAGGCATCGCCGCGTGACCTTGATCATC
Organism: Sinocyclocheilus rhinocerous; assembly: GCF_001515625.1. Taxonomy (NCBI): domain Eukaryota; kingdom Metazoa; phylum Chordata; class Actinopteri; order Cypriniformes; family Cyprinidae; genus Sinocyclocheilus; species Sinocyclocheilus rhinocerous. Next base: position 66,637 of record NW_015628361.1, read on the forward strand.
CGAAGCGGGTTTCCCCTCAGGGAGAACCCCTTGGTCTTGAGCCACCACTGGGGGGGGGTCTCATGTACAGCAGGCCAAAAGGTATCATGTTGGACACAGCTGCCATCAAACCCAATAGTTTCTGACACTGCTTGACAGTGAGTGACCGGCCTTCTCTGACTCTCGCGATTGCAGTGAGGATCGACTTGATCTGAGCAGGGGACAATCGTGCCTGCATCGTGATCGAATCTCACACCACGGCCAGATAAGTGGTCCTCTGTAATGGAGAAAGCACATTTTTCTTGGCGTTTAGTCTTAACCCCAATTTTTCCATATGGGCGAGAATGACATCTCGGTGTCGACCCACCGTCTGCTCTGATTGAGCCAGAATCAACCAATCGTCGATATAATTTAGTATGCGGATGCCCTGGAGTCGCAGTGGATCTAGAGCAGCATCCACACACTTCGTGAAAGTGCGGGGTGAGAGTGCTAGGCCGAAAGGAAGAACTCGATATTGGTAAGCTTTGCCCCTGAAAGAAAACCTCAGGAACTTCCTGTGAGTGGGAAGGATGGATACATAAAAGTATGCGTCTTTCAGATCGATCGTGACAAACCAGTCCTCGGACCTGATCTGAGACACAACTTGCTTGATGGTGAGCATTCTGAACTTCAGTTTCATGACTGAGCGATTCAACTGACGCAGATCTAAAATGGGACGCAGCCCCCCATCCTTCTTTGGAACAATGAAGTACCGGCTTTCCACGCTGCTAAATAGTCTACTAAGGGAACCAGTCTATCGAGACTGGTCTCTGATGTACTTGGAGCTGCTAGCTCAGTGCCCTGAAGCAGAGGACCGGCAGAAGACGATTGAACTAACTGCTCTAGAGACCCCCGAGGGGGTGGCGAGCATCTCAGCTCCACTAAGTTTCCGCGGAAGACACTGAGATGTGTTCTCACTGGAGACTGCTGCGCCCTGGAACTCTGACAGGGTTAGCAGACTGATCTCCTGAGGGCTCTGAGGAGAGACGGGCACAGTGTAATGCGGTGCACCCCGCTCTTCCCCAGTAGGGGCCACCCTCAGCAGTCCTGGGCCATGATTGTCAGGACCGCTTTGTTGAGGGTTTGCTCGACTGAAGCACGACCCTCAGATCGGGCCTCGCCTTGGAAGCCCCCGGCTTAGAGCGCCGCCGACCTCGGTCCCGTTGCGACGCTCAACATTTGAACATCCCTGTATGAGGAGCTGGTCCATGGCTGCTTATTCCATGGACTCTGTGACGCGATCCGCTCTGAACAGCTGGAAGCCCGTTAGATGAAGCGTGCTGTCCGGGATGGCTCAGTTCAGCCAGGTTACCGTGAAGCAAAGCGCAGCAGAGTTTAAAAAGTCCTTGTTTGTGCGGGTGAGGAGTCGTAGTTCGTCTGATTTATTTGCCATGGAGCGGAGATTCGCAAGATGTTATTTGGTGTGCTATTTCTGATGTCCAGGAGTTTGTTTCTAGTAAAGCTAATCGGGAAAAAGTTGCTTAAGACAGGACAAAAAAATTACAAGTACCAAGGAGCGACAAACCATGGCTGTCATCTGCGGCGCCATCATCAGAATGGCCAAACAACCAAACAAATGTTTCGTTTTGGCAGAGTATCTGAGGCACAAGCTGAAAGAGCACAGCCTTATTCTGGAAAAGTGGGCATTTAAAGATACAGGCACGAAAACAGCGTGTTTCTGCTTCCAATCAAAATAGGCATTTTCAAAATTATATAATAAATGATCTGTGGGGTATTTTGAGCTGAAACTTCAAAGGCACATTCTGGGGACACCTGAGACTTATATTATATATCTTGCAAAAAGGGGCTTAATAGGGGCCCTTTAAGACTTCAGTGTAAACACCATTTTCTATGATTGGGTAACATCTTTGAGAATGAAATATCTTTGCATATGGAACATAGATCATCTTTCTGTTTCTAATGTTGTAACTCATTTTCTATCACAATTTCTGGTCATTCCCAAAACAATGCAAACTTGTCTTTTAAACTTTTTCCCAGAACGCTGCTCTCTTTCATTCATTCAAATTTCCATCTCTTTCATAAAAACTCAGAGGAAAATTAACTAAACAGTTATGCCGCTTTTGTGCATGGAATTTTTGTGCAAAAACAGGTATCTTATTCATTAACCACCTGCAGTCCAGTTCAGCTAGCCGCTAAATGTGCTTAAGTAGCAATGCACCATGCAGGTCAACGAGACATTTATTGTATTATTAATGCCCATGGAAAGCAGTATTGATCACTGCGGATGACTGAATCATGAATCAGGTGCAAACACAGACAACACATGCAAGTAAACACTACCAGAAGAGACAATTCATTCTTAAAGAGAAAATAAGACATTTATTGAACTATATTTGATACATCAGGCTTTTAAGGCATATATAGCATGAAAAAGTGAAAACACAGACCTCATACTTGAGGAGGAAAAACACCTAAATTTCATTCAGAGGCCCAAACTGAGCAAAAATATGCAGTTTGGTGCAGATGCTGATATTTATATGACCAAAAAGTAAGATGAATTTGTAATTGTAAATCAATGAGATCTTTATAACAGCATAGCAGACTACTTACATAAAATTATATAAATATCAATATATGTGAGTGTGAGTGTAAGTGTTCATCTCGAATTACTGTATAAAAAAAATTAAGAAAGAAAGAAAGAAAGGGCCAAATGGCATTGTTCCTGAGAATAGATGGTAAAACTGACTGCAGTTCAGTCACACAGCAGGCATCATGGATATGTAAGAAATAGTCTGGCCTACACACACACACACACTGCTCTATATTAATCTGTTTCATTCTCCCTCTCTTTAGCAGGAAGAATGGAAGACAAATCTCTGGTCTTTTTATGTAGCCTGAGTCTCAACAATGTGAAGAGTCTGTCTGCAAGAAGACTGAACACACACACACGCTCTTTGAGCTGTCTTCATGCTGATGCTCAGACTGATGATTAATATTGTAAATATTTCCAGTTAGCTGCAGACAAATTCTCAATGTTTTCACTAAAAATCTATTTTACAATACTGTGAACTACATGAGGATGCCAATATAGGACAGAAACCAAATATTTACAAAGACAGTTCACCCAAAAATTTAATATTTACTCACCCTCATGTCATTCCAAACCATTATGACTTTCTTCCATGAAACACCAGAGGAGGTGTAGCAGAATGTTTACTTTTGTTCTTTTTCATCAAACTTCATGATGCGAGAAATATTGGTTCACCATCGAAGTGGAACTTCTACGGATGATGACGCTATGGGAACGCCTTCGCATGAGCTGGTGTTTAAAGCACATGTGCAAACACCCCAATACAATTGGCTGACGGTAGTCACATGACTTGCTGGCAATGCCATAAAAGGGCACCTATGTCATTGAATCCCCAGATTCAGGAAGTCATTTGTTTAGCGTGTGTGGTCTCCAAACTACTCCCATAGGCCATTTCTAATAATTGAAAGTTGTCTGTTGAGATAATAAGAATGGAGGGTGAGAAAAGATTTAGGAGATGTGTGCCGCCACGTCCCTGCCCTGTTTATCATCTGCCTTTGAGTGGAGTATGCACGGTCAGCCCTTGAAGGAGCTGGCATTGCTCTGCTCACGCCTGGCTCTTTTTAGGGGGAATCTGCACCCCTCAGACTAGGTCCCACTGCTGCTGAGGCAGTGCGGAGGCTGTGCTTGGGGAGATCGCAGGTTGAGTTGGCTGAGCAGCTTGGGACAGGCCTGTCCCTATCTCAAGCTTCGCTCACCAGCTAAGACACTCTCATGCTGGATCTGGAAGCACAGTCTTCAGCCTCTTCCCACTATGGCTGAGAGCATTTTGTTGGATCCATCTGACACTGAGGAGCTGGATGTGATGGGAGTTGAGGCAGATGATGCCAGCAAGCCCACCTCCTCCTAGATCCCTGAATACGAGGAGTTAGTGGAGGTTATGACCTGCGCCACAGCCGGTTTGGGCTTAGACTGTTTGGCGTCGAGAGAGGATTCCTCACGGGTCATAAACCTCCTGCTGTGAGCCTGCCGTTAAATACTGATCATAACAATGATATCGTAATAAACATTTTTCGGCCCATTTGTTCAGTCCCCCTTCATCTAATTATACTATCATCAAGGGGATGAGTGAACATTTATGTGAGGTTTCCCCAGGTAGATGAGATGCTCGCTGACTATCTCTCTCCTGGTGCGTCGACCTCACTAATGACTCCCGTTTTGCCTTCCAAGTCATGCCAAGTAACATCTCAGCTGGTAGGCAAAGCATACATGGCGGCCGGCCAAGCTAGTGGAGTGCCAAGTGCCAATGCTGACCTGTTGAAGGTCCTTGATCAAGGCAAGGGTATACCTCTCGAACCCCTCCAAGAGCTCCGCCATAACACAGACCTCGCCTTCTGTTCCATGAAGCAGGTGGCCCATTCCACTGGCTGCTCTCTCGGAGTGGTGGCTACAGAGCGGCATCTGTGGCTGAACTTCTCGGGCATCAAGGAGCGAGAGAAGAACTTCAGGTAGGCAAGAGTTCAGACAGCAGCATTTGAAGGGTATTTCCCGCATTGAAATCGGGCACCATGACCATGTAGTCGGCCCAAGCTGGAGGCAAGGTCAGAAAGAGAGTGTGGTTACTTGTGATCTATCTCAGAGAAGCCAGGGTTCAAGGCAGCGATCTCGGGGGAAGCCCATGAAGGATCTCTGAGACATCATCATGGAGAAGAGACAACAAAAACCTCCTTCCCTCCTCCTCCTTCCTTGTTCCCACTTCGAGGTGTGTTGGGCACAAGAGGTTGTTAAACAATTACATTTATTAGGAGTTGGGGAATATTACAGATGCTGTTTGAGGATGTTAGTTATGTGAGTTTGAGTGAATGCTGGTCGAGATGGAGTTGTGCTCTCCTCTTCTTAGTTTTGTATTCTCACAGCATGCACATATATTTAAGTGTACGCTGGTTGAGGATATGAATTATGTGGTTGAGGTTGAGCATTACTCTCTTCTTCTTACGCGTTATTTCTTATTCTCACAGCATTGCACATAAAGGTATATGTTGGTTGAGGATGTGGATTCATGTGCAGGTCGAGGTTGAGCATTGCACTCTCTTTTTATTTAGCCATTCTCACAGCTTTGCACTTATAGATGTATGCTGATTGAGGATGCAATCTATTGTACTGGTCAAGGTTCAACATTGCTCTCTCTCTTTTAAGGAGGCATTTTCACAGCATTGCAGATTAATATATATGCTGGTTGAGGGCGTGATTTTATGTACTGGTCAAGGATGAATGGTGCTCTCTCCATTTTAGATTCATATTCTAACAATGTACACATACTGTATATTTTTTTATGTACAGGTTGAGGTTAAGTGATGCTATCTCGTTTAATTTCTCATACTCACAGCATTACATATAGACATGTATACTGGTTAAGGACATGACTGCATTGGTGAAGGTTGAGCGGTGCTCTCTCCTGTTATTTCTCATTTTTCATAGCATTGCACATAGATTTATATGCTGGTTGGTATATGATTACATATTTCGGTTGAGGTTGATCTGTGCTCTCTCCCTATTTTGCTCACAGCATTATATACAGTATATACTGGTTGACGATATGATTTTATGTTTTGGTTGAGATTGAGCATGGCTCTCTCCCTTGTATTTCTCACTTTCACAGATTGAGGCTGAGCATTGCTCTCTCTGTTATTGTTATTACTCTCGCAGCAGTTATGATGCTTTAGGATGTAGCCGAATTTAGTACTCGTGTTTTCCCTCTTATTCCCATCCCTGCAGTATTATTACTTCCCTGGCTGAGGTGGAATGTTATAGAGATATTATTTACAGAGAGAATGCAACAGAATATTCATTTTGTTGCCTCTCACTGCCTCACTCGGGCCACATTCTTGCTGTTGGGGAAGGTAGGGGTAATTAGCAATTGGGAGGATGGGCAGCTTGTGCCTGCTTTCCCTTACTTTTGTCATCCACATAGTGGTGATGCTTGTACAGTAGATGCTGGTGCGCTCCCTCTGCTGGAATATATCTTACCCATGTAGGTACATAGACTATAGCATCTGGTAACTCAAAAGGCAATTTTGGATCATGGGAATGATCCAAAGTCCAAAGAGAAGTGGGATAACAGGATGGGGATAACAAGGTCGGCTCCCCCTTTGCATAACAAGTATGGTACACTTGGATAACTTCAACCCTGGGGCCTATAGCTCTTGGTCACTAAGTGCAAAGTGCACAGAATGGCACTTTTTTGACTCAGCCAGTCTCATTTGTTGAACTTATACAACACAGTGGGCAGGCATTTGTTCAGTATGGAGCAGTGGGTATTAGCATCCCCATAGCATCATCATCGACGCAGTATAGAAGTTCCATAGAAGCTGCCATATTTCATACTTTTATGGCATTGCCAGCACGTCATGTTCTGTCATGTGACTATCATCAGCCAATTGTATTGGCGTATTTACAGACATGCTTCAAACACCGGCTCATGCTGAAGGCGGTCCCCATCGACGCAGCGTCTCGTTCCCCTTCTTGGGGAACCAAAGTCACTTACTTAACCGAGTCATTTTCTTGCATGTCTCTTAAATGAATGTGATGCTAGTGATGTTCCTTATTTGTAAATTGCTTTGGATAAAACCAATGAATAAACAAAAGAAAAAAAACTGTAAATGTCATTGCACTGACTGGAATATATGCATGCGTAATTGACATTTGAGAGCTACACTGGAAAGGAAGATTATCAGTAAATAACGGCTATTTATTTATTTACATTTATTTAGTCATTTATTTACCTTTATGTCATTTTAAACCCATAAGTCTTTTGTTGCACATCGAAACTTAAATGAAGATATTTTCAATGAAACCTGTATTTCAGTCCATTTGACAAAACTTTCAAGCCTTAAAAAGAACATAAAGGCATCATAAAAGTAATCCATATGAATTGAGTGGTTTATAGGGCACATCAAATATGGTCAAAGGTCGATTACCCATCCTTCAGGTTTGTCTATTCTTTAAGGTTGAATGCAACAGTAAGGATGGCACATGCAGCATGGGATGGCTATGTTTTAGAAAATACGCTGGTTACATGATTGGTGAAAATTTGACCTTACAGCTAGTAAGGACAGTTTCACCACATATTCATCTAAAAACATAGCTTAAGCATCTTCATGAATTTGCATGAATTTCCTTAAAGGGGTCATATGATGTATGCACACATCTGAATATTTGGGTTGAACTGTTCTGGAACAGTGTTGTAAATACAACTTAACCACTGATTTCTAGTTGTGTCCTCTTTTGGAAGGCCAAACAAAGTAGTTTCGCTTTCATAACGAAACACACAGCGTCTCCACGACATGGCGGCAGCAACAATACTACAGCAAGAATAAAAGTTACGCCTTCTTTGCGTGAACATTTGGGCGGTGTTATGCAAATCGTCCCACACAGTGACGTACATGTGGGGGCGTGTTTAAATGAGGCATTTTAGGAGGGCGTGGACGAGTCTTAACTTTTATAAAGAATATCTCTTTGGGTTTGAGACTTTATTCTTTGCAACTTTAGGGATATTATCTATTCACGAACAGCTTGTAACACTCCAAAGAGAAAGGAAAACTTGAAATCGCATCATATGACCCCTTTAACTATAACAACCTTGAGTGAGAAATGTGGTTTGTAATGTGAAATCACAGCAGCGTGACTTACGGTGTAAGCTGAGGGAGATGTTGATGGTTCTCTCATCTGTGAAGCTCTTGAGTCCTGTTATCTTAGCGCACTTCAGTCGTGTGCCCGCGGGGGAGTCGCCCACATTGATCCAGCACACTTTTTCCTGCCCGTATAGGAAGTCCATGGCTGTGGTCTGTTTTGTGCTTATGTAGAGTGACGGGCTGCTGGAGCCGCTCAGAGACGTGATCTGGATGTTCTGAGAGTTTGCGATCAGTAACACGGGGAGACGGTCCACAGGCACTACAGCAACAGGAAGACATCTGTTTCATCTCAAATATAGTTACAGTTCAGCGAATAATAATGAATGAAACTGTTGGCCGTTGCGGATACATGTATGTGAGGGAAACGGAATTGGAAAAAGCTTTATTTGATCTTATCTTGGACTGTTATGTTTGTCTTACCGTTCTTGGCCTTGCAGGAGCGGTTGTCTGGTTGAACTAGATAACCTTCCACACAGGAGCAGGTGTACGAGCCGTCTGTGTTTGTGCACGTCTGACTGCAGGTGCCGTACACCGTACACTCATCAAAATCTGAACCCACACAAACACACACACACACAAAACAGTACTTTTTACGTTTTAGATTCTAGTTAGTATGAATGCTATTGTTTATTTATTTTTAAGTATTCATATTGATTATTCCCATTCAATTAAAATAATCCACTGTAATGTCTATATCAGCAGTAATGTCTATATTGTTGCATTCATAGTAGTCTATACTCATGTCAGTCATGTGAAAGTGTGTGTAAAGGTAACCGACCTTTACAGGTCTTTCCATCTTGGCTGATCTCATAGCCGCTCTTGCAGTAGCACATGGGGCCGATGCGTGTGACAGCACAGTTGTCCTGGCAACCAGTGAGAGTACAGTTGAGCGCCAGTTCTACAGAGATCAGAGCAGAGGACGGCTAGAGGTCAAACAACACAACACAATCTATTACCAAACACACTGACTCACACTGCCCGTCAACACTCACTAAAGAGACTTCATGAAGACCGCAAAACAACAAGAAACATTTTACATGCATCTAAAAGGCAAATGACATACATCAAATGAAAGCATATGATAAACAAAATCTCATAAGTTTTGTTTTACTCAATGTAGTAACAGAACTTCATCACATACTGAATGACAACAAAGTACATGCTAGACTAAAGGCACTAGAATCAAGCTAACATGTAACATACAGTAATTCACCAAAGTGCACATTTGTATTTTTATATATATATATATATATATACATATACACATCTAACTATATATATAACACACACACACTCACACCTGTCCCAGAGCTCAGGGGACGCCGCAAACGTGAGCATACAGTCAGATACTAATGAGCCTCTAGATGAACTGCATCAACAGCTCACAGCAGCTATGCTAATATGCTAACAGCTCCTTATGTAGTCAGCCTTAGTGGTTTTGTCAGTCCAATCATATGCTCAGTCCAAAAACTGAGCCCTCATAAGCCCACTTCTGACATGAACACTGTTCCAACATTTCCAAACGGAGATATGGTAATGGCAAACTCAGCAAGTCAAGCTCTATTTGTGTGGCACGTAGGGCTGCTGCCTATGAACATCGTTCCAAATCAGTCACTTTTGAGGTTCCATTTCAGTTGGGATGCTGCCTTAAAAGACAACTGCTTGTGTTGGTAGTAGGCAGCGAGGTAGCTCACTAGGTTTTGGGACAGAGCTAACAACACTCATATTCTGTGTCGATATACAATCACAGCAGAAAGTATGTGAGTGTGTATTTTAATTTGCGTGTAGGTATATGTGTGGATGAGTGTAAGCATGCAAAGTTGAGCATGTGAAGGAAGTTCTTCACAGCTAGTCCTTAAGAGGATTGAGTGGAAATCTGACAGCGATTTGGCCTTTACTTCACATTTCACCATATCACTATGGCAACACAAGTACTCTGATGGGTTACGACTATATACTAGTATATCTACCAAAAATAAAAAATGTTCTTCTCGCTCAAATAGTATAGCAATGCCAAGATCAGAATTGTGATGTCCAGGTTTTGCACATACTGTCAAAAAATTTTAATATATTTTGCTTTGAATAAAAAATTGTCTCTCAAATGCAGAAATTTTACATGAAAAACACATATTAGTCAACCAAATTATTCTTTTAACAAATCATGTAACTTAAAATGTAAACTGCATTTTGTTTGTAACACACTCTCTCTTCAAACATCAAACTCTGAGCCAGTAATGTCTGTTCTAGTTTTCTTAACTAATGCACCTTCTGCTGACCAGTGAACTGTTGACATAGTTTCACTGTTCCTCAAGGTATAAGGTCAGATCGCATAGTCTTCAGTTTCAATGACTGACTCCGTATTGAGTATCTAAAGTGACACATGCCCTCATACATGAAGCTCTGCAGAGCTAAAAGCATGCATCCAAATCATGAATTTGATGATCAAGCAATTCAAATTTGGAGAAAATGCATTTCGTGGAGGGAGGCAGTTTAAATTCACTGCTTCTGCCACTGGACAGTGTTGGGAAGCTACTATACAACTGTGGTTTACAAAACTACTCATAATGTAGAAACAATATGAATATGAAATTAAATGTCTATTCTATTGGGTTGTGAAAAGTGGCCATGGCATACTAGAGTTTGCAATTATGCAGGACTTTGAAGACATGAGTGCATACTAAGAAATGCACTTATGTTAGTACTGTAAGTACTTTTAGTAATCTCCTCAAATCATCAAACTGTTGTCATTCTAAATTATCTATATATATTTGTGTTTTAATTACTTAAGATTTTAATACTTACAAGGACTAGACCGTCTGCACTCATCTCTCAGTCAATACACACTCATAAAACACTGTACATTTTTAAGTGTAAATCTTTTTTGATGATATTTCAGCCAGACATTTCTTTTCTTTCCTCAGACAGAACTGTGGGTGAGGCTGCAGATCAGTCAGCAGGGGTTGCCAATGAAAATCAGCAGCTCTCATGTCAACATCAGCGAATAAACAAGCAATATTAAAAACTAAAGCTTTACCTCTGGTAAAACCGGACACGGCATAAAGCTGTTACCCAAAAGTGTTACCCAAGTGTTACACAAAAATACAATGTAAAAACATAAAACTACAAGTAACTTGCAGAGGAGCATTGTTTTGCTCATTATGTGAGTTGTACTTCGGCTCTGCTGTTCTGCACAGATGAATCTGATGGCTTGAGGCACATTAGTTAGCCCATGGTTACAGATGCTCGTCTTATCAGAGCAAATGTCACTAACAACATTGAAAATTCCTAAATAACTAAAGTCGAATATCTAAAAGTATGACTTATTAGCAGCTTATACGTATGCCATTATTGTTTTTCTTTTGCTTGCAAACTCTTTTTGGTTCAAACTACTGTGTTTGTGTGTGTTTGTGTGTGTGTGTGTGTGTGTGTGTGTATACAAACTCATTAAGAATTTGCCTTTCCTTATATATACAATTTGACCTACAGTACATTGAGATCAGATCTTAAAAGTCATATAACCAGTATACATAAAGTGTCATAAAACATTGTATATTTGTATATAATGTTATATTGTACATAACATTGTAACAAACCTCATGATTGCGAGTGTGATATCATTTTTTTTACAAATCAAAATAAATGTACGAGTCTCACTAGCACTCTGTTCTTCCGACAGATCGGGAGAGTGGGGGCGGCCTTTTGCGTGATGTCGACCTGCGAATGCAGACCCGATGGCTGGATTGCGTTTACATTACACTGAGATCCAATCACAATGCGTCCTCGACTACCTCTGGACCAGGACACGCTGATCGGATAACATTCCGATCAGAAGCGCGTTTACACTTGTCCTTTCAATGTGTATGTGGACAACATCCGGATACAGGTCGCATGTTAATGCCAAGTGTAAATGCAGCCAAAGTAGGATCAACCAAAGACTGCTGAGAAACACACAGTTCTGGCATTTAATTCCAGAACAGATGAGTGTTTTTGAACAAATCAGTTAAGTGAATCATTCAGTGACTCATAAAGACAGTCACTTGTTCTGTACATTAATTAATTAGTGTTTTTAAACAAATTTCTTGACTGAAGTATTCAATGACTAACCTATTAAAACAATCATTTGCTTCATTCCTGAATGAGTCAGTGATTTTGAGTGAATCATTTAAATGAATGATTCAATAACTCACTCACTCACTTGTCACCCTCTACTGGTGTAACGGTGTAACATGCAGAAAGAGTCACTGAAAAATCACCTTCACTGGAACAAACATAGACAAGCGCAGTGATACAAACGGTGAAAAGTCCCTGTGCTGTTGGATTGTATATCAGCACTCTTGGCTACAGCATAACTAATCCAATTTGAGAACCAAAACTACGGTACGTGCTTTATAAATTTGAAATAACTCTGCTTTATATTTACCTAGAAAAACTTATCCAAATGTCTTTGTTTGGAAAAAGTATATAAACCTCTGCCTTCAGTATCTGGTGTCACCCCTCTAGAGCAGCATTACCAACAACCAAACATTTGAAAGCATATATTTTTCCCAAATCAGTTGATCAGTCATGTCAATCACTGTGCCGACTGCACACACAATTATGAAACAAATACTAACCCTTAACCTAAACTCTGACTTTAACTTCAATATAGTGCTGGTAGCGCAGCCTGATAGCAGTACTGTTTGGTCATCCATAATATTTCTGAATTCTGAACTTTTCTTGACAGGTGACTGTATGATTGAGTTGACCAATGAAATTGCCTGTTGGCCAATGTAAGTGCTTAACTCGTTTGGGGGAAAAATAACATAAAAATAAAATCACACTATTTCCAGTAATCAGTCCTGCACATTAGCTTGGAGGAATCTTTGGCCGTTCCTCCTTAGTCTTTCAGTGGTGGAATTTTCTCAGATAACAAAGTATTCATCAATGATGGCAAGCTGTCCTGGTCCAGCAAATAATTATACAAACCGAATACTGCCATCCCATGCTCTACAGTTGGGATGCGGTTGCTATTACTGAATGCAGTGTGTTGGTTTTGCCAAATGTAATTTTTCTTATTTAAACCAAACTGTTTTACTTTGGACTCATCCATTAACAAATAAATCATTCCAATAGTCTTCTGGCTTATCCTTGTGGTATTTAGACAGGCAACAGTGTTCTTCTTGGAGAGAAGTGGCTTCCTCCTTGATGCAGTATCCTACTGTGCACATCATTCATGTTCAGTGTTTGTCTGATAGACTCATGAACATGAAGCCGATGCAAGAGAGGCCTGTAGATCCTTGTTACAGTTCTTTGTGATCTCCTGGTTCATGGATGGTCACTGCTTGGCAGAGAGAAATGGGGGTGCTGAATTTCTTCCATTTGTAAACTATCTTACTGATGGACACCATACTCTTCACAGATACTTCGCTAACAATTTCCAGCCTTGTGAACACAACAAACTTTTATCAGAAATGTTGACTGAGGCATGGCAAGTTTCCACAAACAGGCGTGATGAGGCCCAGACTTTGATAGAGCCGATCCATGATTGTGTTCTTTCTGTTGGGCAGAGCTGCTAAACTCACACCAGATTTATACTGCCGAAACAACTGAAACACCTGAATCCAGTTATGTCTTTAAAATCTTGGAGGTTCACATATTTCTCCAGCATCACAAGTGACAACATAAACAGATTTGTGTATTATTTTTAATTGAAATCTGGTAACACTGTTGGTAAGATACACATAGTAATTCAGGAAATTCATAAGGGTTCACAAACTTTCAAGCATCAGTGTATTTTGTTTGTGTTTGTCCGGTGAAAATTCGAAGTGCAGATCTGTGTACTATCTCTATCAGCTAATACTGGCCACAAGCCATTGCAATTTGAAGGAGGATTTGGTTCGTATCTTCAAACACAGATAAAACGCAACTTAAAGGGATAGCTCACACAATAATGAAAATTCTATCATCATTCTTTCACTCTCATGTCATTCCAAACCTCCAAGACTTTCATTCATCTTTGGAACAAAAATGAAGATATTTTTAATATTCTCTCATAGTTTTTGTACATCCAGTAAAGTCCACACAACAAAAATTTGCAAGCACATTTTAGCTGCCATTGACTATGTTTGCTGTGCTCTGTGTGTTCATCTGTGTGATTATATATAATATATGATTATACATCAATTAAAGCCTAAATAAATATGCTCACCATATAAAGCTTTTGTGTCTCTTAAAGGCAGAGTAAGTGATTTCTGGTAGCCAATGTTGATATTTGAAATCACCAAAACAAATACGCCCCTACCCCAAAAGGGTCTTGCCCCTATTTTGATAGCTCCGCCCCACATATACGTACGCAACCCAGGCAATGATTAGTTCTGTGAAACAAAGCAAAACCAATATT
>NW_015628361.1:80957-103724 GCF_001515625.1 Sinocyclocheilus rhinocerous
GCAACAAATCCCCGTCAGAAAACTGCTGCCGGGTTCTATTTATGACGTGCTGACACACATTTCAAATGGTTTTCAACGGTCGTTTGATCGCGTCCAGTGTAGGCAGACTTTAGCTGTTGTAGACACGGTGTTACTCACCTATTGAGAAGAAACAAAGCAACCTCGGCGTCCGATTGCAGGCCTCTGCTCCTTGAGTTCTCTCCAGCGCTGGGAAGCTGATCCGATATTTATCCGCCATCTCTATCTTTCTGTCGCTCGGCTCGGCTAATGTCCGTTCCATGCACTGAACGCGCTCTCCTCCACATCACGAGTAGACACGCCCCTTATTGCTGATTGGCTACAAGTTTGTTTTGCAATTCGGCCCGAATCAGTTTTCTAAAGTGTTTTTGAAAAATCACTTACTCTGCCTTTAAGAAGACTCCATTTCATATGACTTTGATTCATATGGATTTTGTTTACAATTTTTCAAAAATGAACTTTTTGAAGTGTCAAAGTTTTAGTTACGCGAACATTAAATGGATCGACAAAAAATGAGCGATTATTAAAAATATATTGATTTGTGTTCCAAATATGAAAACAAAGTCTTATAGGTTCGTAAAAACATAAGGCTGATTGAATAATAACTTTCATTTTTGGATGAACTATCCCTTTAGGTGAAAAACAAGTGAATAATCTGACAGAACCACAAAACAAAATACATTTACATTCAAGATATATTCTCTGAAAACTTATCCTTAATGTCTCACACAGTTTTGCTCATTAAGTACATTTATTTTGGATGATATTTTCACTGGAAAATCTATTAAAAACATAATGTTTTGCTGTTTAGCCCATGGTTTATTTCAATGTAAATTTGAACTTTGCAAAGTCATAATGATAGTATTAATGTTGGATAACTAGAAATATATAGCAATATATAATCAAGCGATGTTTGAAGTCATGCAGTCATTACCTCTGCAGTGCGGCCCCTCGTCTCCTCCGTCAGTGCAGTCGGGGACGCCGTTACACAGCTTGCTCATGTGAACACACAAGTCTGAACCCAGACACTGATGTTCATTAGGAGGACAGCGCGACACACGGTTATGAGGACCTGAAAGAGAGCAGACAACAAAAGCATAAAGATGACGATACTATCTCCAAAGCATCCCGCTTTTGATCGTATCAAAACCTCCATGTGATAAGCTGAAATGCTAGATCGCATTATGTACCATATATTAACACTGGAACAAGAATTCATATGTTTAAAGTGTAGGTGAAATATTTTGAAAGCATACTAGAATTTACTGCACACACAGCATCTGTTATATGTTATTTTACTGTAACAATCTGAAAAGCACTTTTTTAACCTCATGTAACAGATGCATCATTTTTAATTTCCTTTCTTGCTTTCAAACACTGTTGGTTAGATTTTCCAGTTGATGGTTTATCATGAATGTGTCCATAAGTGTGCAGTCATGTGTTTGTCTCTGAGTCACTGGATGAGCTGTATTTGTGTTTCTGAGCTCTCGTCCGCTCTGGAGTGGACAGGACACTGGGCGTGGAGTGAAAACGGACCAGAACTCCCCAAATCACTGACCAGAAATGAGCGAACGTGTTTGTGCAGAAATGTGATGCAACACAGCAGAGTTTAAAACAATAAATGTTCTCTGAACCTCTAGCTTACTGATGAGATCATCAATACAGTGCCAGTACAAACACACATCAGTGGTGTTGTATTAAGTCACTGCTTTATTATGTTACGGGTTTCTATGAAGCATGTGTGAGCGGATATGTCTGTTCTTCTGTCAGAATATGTTCCCATATCTCAATTTCAGTCTCCTGTATTGGTAGGTTAAAAGTCACATATTTTACACCTTTCTGGAGTTTTATTTTAGGTTTTGATGTCCTTAAGAATATATATATTTGCGGTATAAGTACCAAAAACCATCTCAATATATTTTTACAGCTCCTTTCTCAGGAGCCCTGCTGAGAACAGGTCGATTTTGGCCTGTCTAATTAATATTCATGCGCCTCTCTTCTGATTGGCCTGTTGTTTTCTGAGGACCTTTTAACGGAAGTCACAATGGTTCGTGAAAAATAACAGCTACTTTATGCAGGCTGTGTGCATTTTACTGTGGACTGACTGTTTTGAAACTTATATGGTAGTTACATAGCACCTAGACCTCAGTTATCATGAAAAAAGCCAGGAAATTTCAGTTTTGACAATATGGGACCTTTAACATCCTGAAGTGACTCTTCGGACCTTTCAGAATAGTGCTCTGTTTATTTGAGCAGTTCAACATGCCAACTTCTGGCTCAACCAATGAGTTCAGGGCCAAACAATGAAAGATTTGAGAAATTTTGAAACTCGTTAGTAGGGCTGGGTTTTGACACAAATTTCACAATTCGATTCGCTTATCCTTCACAAGCTTGCGATTTGATTCGATTCTGATTTCGATTCAATATCTATTATTTTGGATATATATCAGGCACAGGACATGGCAAATTTTCTTGAGGAAAAAAAAATCTCTCAACTTATGCTGTAAAATAGTACCTGAGAGTCAATAATATGGAAGGCTGAAATTTGCTGATTTGTATGCAAACACTTAAAATATACTCAATAAAGTTGTTGTAATATTAAAGTTATAATACAAACTTAACTTAAAATTACATGATTATATTTCAACTCAAATTCGTTTTTTGAAATATAAACATTTAAATGGTGGCTGTCACAAAAACTTGACGGATTTATTCAAACATAAGCTAAATATTGAAGAAAAGTAAAAAAAAAAAAAAATGATAATGAATGTTATATGGTGCATATTTTAACTCTCTAGAGTTCATTTTTCTAGCTGACTAAAGAGTTCATGGTCACCGAATATGTTTTTCTGTGGTAAATGTGACGTTACGTGACACATTGTTTACAAGCTATTGTCATCTTTCCACGTTTTAAACATTTATTGAGCGATGACACGAGATAGGATGCAGATTTCAGAAGGACGAAGCTGCTCTTCAGGGTTGCCAGGTCTGCGAAAGAAAACCAACCCAACTCTATTCAAAACTAGCCCAAAACTCGCCTAATCGTGTTTTTTTTTGTTTTGTTTTTGTTTTTTTCTGCGGTTTTCCTCTCCGTCAGGGGTCCCCTTCATTGAAATCATGTTCGACCACTTTAACCCGCGGACTAAAAAACAACCCACGGCAACAGTGTGAAAGTACTTGGTAACACTGCTACTCTTGTTCTGGTGCTTAGTGCTCTGTAACGCCGGCCGAAGGGTTGGAGCCCAAGCAGGTTGTGATCTGGGAGTGTGCTATCTGTAATGATTTTTTTTCTGCCTGTGTTCTGCCTCATCCTGGTGGAGGGTCAGGGGACATCAGTCTTTCTTTCAGCAATCCTCAAGATCTGTTATAGCATTCTTTTGTCCAACTTGGACCCGAAGCAACCAGAAAGCTATAGGTCGTGTTGACAACAGACGTTCTGCATCTGCTGGTCCACACAGAATTTTGAACAGCTCGTGAGATAGATTTAACGTTATCAATTTTCTATACAGACATGAAACATTGCCTAACTGATGTCAGAAGAGCACATTTGTTTTAGGTTCCATAAGCAATGACAAACGCAGTTACACACTGTAAAAAAAATCCGTAAAATTTACGGTAGAAAAACAGCAGCTGTGGTTGCCGGAATTGTACCGTAAAAAATAAGGTAGCAACGTTTTAGGTTTTACGGTTTTAACTTAAATGTACAGTTAAATACCGTAATTTCATTAACTGATATAATACTCAATATTAATTAAGTTGTGTAACTTTCTAGTACAACCACTAATGTATGTTCTCTGTGAAGTTCAGCAGAGTACTAAATAGCTGCGTTTCCATTACCCTTCAAATTGTGCAAATTGAAATTGTGAATTGAAAACACACCCAATTGAAACACGTCAATTTCGTAAAAAACTCCCATATATTGCAAAAAAAATTTTACGCTCACATTAGTTTTTCAGGCAATTCGAAAAAGGTATATTTTGCAAACCTGCAATGGAAACAGTTTTTTTTTTTTTCTGCATTTACAGGTCACCTGCCATACGTAAAAGTCACATGATCATTATTTAATGTACTATAACCTCCAAGGAACACCTCATACATGGCCGCTTTCAAGTATAAGGGGCTTTCCTTGCTGTTAATGCTTGTATAACCCCTTATTTATACTGCACACCTCTGTGGCGCATTACGGCTCCCAGAAGCGGCTCTCCGCGCTGCTTCACTAAAGTTACATGCCTAAGTCTCCTTCGATTAAAAATAATGGCTAGAGCGGTGACTGCTATATACATAAACCTACCAACATCCGTCGCCATGACTTATCGTGAGAGTAAAAAATTAAGTTTTAGTCGCATAACATCAGTTAATGGAAACAGTCATTTCACAATAGTTTTTTAATCAACATTTATAAAATATCTTTAAAAAAAAAGGAGATTAAAAAAAAAATAATAATAAAATAAAAATAAAACCCGGAGCATCAATATGAACACAACAGACAGCACGAGTACCTCTTCTCTGCTGCTGAGTGACGTGGTTGAGGCTGAAGATGGTGAGGAAGCATTTCTTTTCCTCAAGCTCAGGGCTGTCCGACTCTCTAACCATTAGGCCACGACTTTTATTTATATATATATATATATATAAATAAAAATCAAAAAATGACCCAGAATTGAGCCTTGGGGGACTCCACAAGATATCACATGACATGTATGTGTACCTAGAGCAACATAAAGTAATAACCCCAGCAGCTTAAATCAGATCTAAATCAGTATAGACTGGAACTGATAGGTCAGTACTCTTCTGCAGACAGTCAAGGAATATTTTATAACCCACTGTGTTAAAGTCAGTACTGATCGTAAATCGAGAGGCAATATTGTAGACATTGATGTGTTGCTGTGATGGCAGTCATGTGCTAATAGGTTCCACAGTGATGTCACAATGTGGAGGAAGCAGATTGCAAGTCATTTTTTTCTAATTTGGTTTAAAAAAAATAAAAAAAAATTCGATCACTGAAACTTACTGTATCATGGGGAAAAAATTAAGTTCTGCATCTTAGAACAAAAGCTACAGTTACTGTAAATGATCAGGTACTAAAAGAGTAAAAGCGAGAGGTGAAGAAATACCAATAACAGATCTGAGACAGATCAGGTTAAACACTCTGTGGAAAAAAATAATCCTCCTGTTTAATTAGGCATTACTGATCTGAAGCAGATTTACCACTTCTTGCAAAGACTACATCTGAAACTATGTGTGCTGGAGGGAGAAAATCATTAATTCTGCATTTAAATAGTACAGATATTGAACTCCTGAATGCACCATGAGTCAGCCAACCAAGTAGGTGTATAAATGATTAAGCATTTTATAGAATTTAAGCTCTAAAGCTAAACACATAGCTGATATTTTATGCTCGGTTCATTTGTCCAGCTGTCAGATGATAAACAACAGACTCTTCTCATCTCAGCACAGCGGGTCAGAGCTCCACTGTGAGATCAGAGCTCAGACCTTCAACCCTCTCAACATGAGACAGATCTGATGTTTCCTTTAGGTCCACAATGGAAGTTCCTATTGACAAGTTTGGAAGTAATAAAAATGTGCATTCTGGTTAGAATCAAAGTGATTCTGGTTAGAATAACACATTATATTTTTCTCTTTTTCAATTACTGACAAAGACTTTAATCATTTAAAAATCATGTTACAACAAAATGAAGAGCAAAGCTGTGCATTTGTTGTGTAACTGTTAAATTAGCTTATTTTTTTGTGCAGAGAATGATGAGAAATGCATCTCATAAACCACCCAAATAAGTAGTATTTTCTGTCAAGCTTTATCAGTTTACAAAATGTGTACATTTTCAAATTTGTACAGTTCACAATCACACAATGAACACTTGACCAATTCCAATTTGCCATTGTTTTTTTTTTTTAGTTGATAAATCAGGAAGTCGGAGTTAAAAGAAAAAAAATGGTCGAGCCCTACTGTATATGTTTCTGCTTTCATTAATATTGACAATATTGATCTCAAACACACTTTTGAGTGAGACCTCATTTAAGATCACTCCTCCAGTAGATACAAGACACATGACCAAACAAACAAACACATTTAATATTTACACCTCTGACATTTGATGATAAAAGGATGATAATTATTTTCTTCCTAAAGGCATATCACTGTCCTCATCTCACTGAAGCGCAGGATTGGCGGTACAAAGCTGTCTATTGTGTTGTAGTTGTCCACAGAGGACGGCCACAGCAGCTGCAGCGGGCACAGCGACAGACTTCACTGCTGGTCGTGGCCACTTCACAAAAGACACAGTGAAATCCAGCCACGTAAATAAATAAACCTCTTTCATGGGGCAGATCTTCGGTGATCTGAGGCATCTGCACTGAGGGATCCACAAACAGAGCACGTTTCCACACGCATCCTAATTAAGCGTGATTTAGGTGATATTTTCTATTTAAATTCTATCATCATCTATATTCACTATCATGTTATTCTAAACAAGACTTTCTGTTTTCCATGAAACACAAAAAAACATATTCAAAGAATGTCTGAGCTGCTTTAATATGCATAAAATGCACCTAAACTTTGTGAGGGAAGTCGTGGCCAAATGGTTAGAGAGTCGGACTCGTAACCCAAAGGTTGCGGGTTCGAGTCTTGTACCGGCAGGGATTGTAGGTGGGGGGAGTGAATGTACAGCGCTCTCTCGCACCTTCAATACCACGACTGAGGTGCCCTTGAGCAAGGCACCGAACCCCCAACTGCTCCCCGGGCGCCGCAGCTGCCCACTGCCCATAAATGGCTGCCCACTGCTCCGGGTGTGTGTTCACGGTGTGTGTGTGTTCACTGCTGTGTGTGTGCACTAAGGATGGGTTAAATGCAGAGCACTAATTCCAAGTATGGGTCACCATACTTGGCCTCACGTCACTTTATAGTGGAAATGTTCTTCACAATAATAATAATAATGTTCTTTTAAGATGTGATCAAGAACTGATCTCTGAACAGATCTTTGAGGAACCAAAAATGGGGTAACACTTCAGTTTAGGGACCAATTCTCACTATTAACTAGGCGCTTATTAGCATGCATATTACTAGCATATTGGCTGTTTATTAGCACTTATAAAGCACATATTAATGCCTTATTCTGCATGACTGTATTTTAGATCCCTTAATCCACCCCATACCTAAACTTAACTATTACCTTACTAACTATTAACTATAATAAGCAGCAAATTAATAGTTTATTGCCAAAAAAGT
Source organism: Sinocyclocheilus rhinocerous (assembly GCF_001515625.1). Classification (NCBI taxonomy): domain Eukaryota; kingdom Metazoa; phylum Chordata; class Actinopteri; order Cypriniformes; family Cyprinidae; genus Sinocyclocheilus; species Sinocyclocheilus rhinocerous. The sequence goes on from NW_015628361.1 coordinate 88,216, forward strand.
CATAGTTAATAGTTAGTTAATAGTGAATTTGTCCCCAAACTAAAGTGTGACCAAAATGGTTGTTTGGCATTGCTGTGAAAATTGAAATTATTTATTTATTTATTTATCTAGAGTGGCATTGTTTCTCACAAATGAATGACACGCTTGAATTTATGCTTTTGTGAATCAGATTTGAGGGCTATGGAGAAGGGCAATATCTCAATTTAAAACTCCTTGTCTGGCTTCCAAAGACCTGGAATGTAGCACACAAGTTGTATGTACTATTTTTATGGAGTCTTTTTGTCCTTGTAGCTTGACAGTAACTGGTCAGTAAATATGTTCATTGTATGGAAAAGAGCAGAGATTCTTCAAAACATCTTTTGTGTTGAATGGAAGAAGAAAATCATACTGGTTTGGAAATAGGGTGAGTAAATGATGGCAGAATGTTCATCCTTTTCAAAGCAGTGGAACATTTTACTAAAGCAGCGAGCAAGACGTCACATCGGCTCTCAAAGTATTAAGAAAAACTGTCTAATTTTAATGCAAAGAGCGTAAAGGAGCCAATACCCTGTAGCGCAGCAAAAATAGAGAACGCCGAAGACTAGGTTGTCTATGTGTGTTGAGAGAGAGAAAGCGAGAGAACTTTTGAGCTGAGAAAAGCAGGTCATGAAAAAACAGCAGTTTTCCTCCATTCCTCTGGACGGGGTTTTAATGACTTCCAGACTGAAGGCAGCTCAGCCTCTATTTCTCCTCTCCTCCTCTTATGGAGCGGATTCAGTCTCTGCGAACTGCCTGTACTTCAGCTCTGCTCTTACCCAACACTTCTGCAAGCCACACCACCTCTTTAGAGAAAGATAAATTATTTCAAAGCATGTAATTGGTTGTGACGAAGGAGTACAAACATTCCTTAAGTCCTAATGCTGCCTCATGAACCGCGCCATTGTTTTCCAGGGCCAGATTTCAAGTAGCGAGTTAATTCTAATTACGTCAGTCTCCTTCCCCCACTCGCCCCATGACAAACTGACGGCACACTATTTGCTTAACGCATTTCTATTAGGCAGCCCTGCCAGAAAGGGTGCGAATGGAAAGATACTTCACACTCCCAGACATCACACACTAAGAGTCGAAAACGTTCACCCCAACCTGTGATTAGAGGCTGCTGTTAAATTGAATGTAAATCATGTGCAGTGCTAGGTAGCATCTTTTTTCAATAGTTACTGTAGAGCACTGCAGGGGTGACATATTTTTGTAAGCCAAAACCTGAGAACCTGAGTTCACACTGTAGCACTTCCAGTCCCGTAGTCCTGAAGTCAATGGGTTTTTGGTTAAACGCCTGAAATGAGGTCTGTGGTTCACACAAGCTCAAGATGTTTTTTCATGTTTTATTCTACATAATTCAACATAAAATACATCAGCAATCTTTTTCTGTGACGTTTTTAAAGCTTCATCACAGCGAACAGGTGAACTCATCTACTCACTAGTCAACTTTCACAGCCTCGTGTTTATAATCGCACTCTTGCAAACTATTCTACTCAAACTTTCAGAGAAAGTGTGTTTTAAATAAAGACTGAAAGAGTTGTTGGAAGCTTAACCGTGGTGACGTTGGAGTCATGTGACAATAGTTCGATTATAGCCTATGTTTAGCTTTGTATTTAGGCTTCAGAATTCATGTTTATTTGTGAAGATTCCCTGTTGAAAAAACTAGCATATGCTGGTTAGGTATGTTTTGACGCTGGGATGCTGGTTTAACTGGTCCTTTGCTGGTTTATGCTGGTCCTTTGCTGGTTTAAACTGGTCCTTTGCTGGTTTAAGATGGTCCTTTGCTGGTTTAAGATGGCAAAGGACCCGCATAAACCAGCAACAGGACCAGCATAAACCAGCTTAAACCAGCAAAGGACCAGCATAAACCAGCAAAGGACCAGCTTAAAGCAGCATCCCAGCATCAAAACATACCTAACCAGCAAATGCTGGTTTTTTCAACAGGGTTGCCATGATGAACAAAACGTGTAAGAATCACAAATTTTTGCTATTGGGTTTTTGCTGAGGAAACCAGGGTGGCGCAAACTTACAGGCTGGCCTAATACACCACCAATCAGAATCAGAATCAGATTCAGAGTGCAGGGGGTTTTCTCCTGAAGTCCACGATCATCTCCACAGTTTTGAGCGTGTGGGTGTCCATTCAATTGGGTAATGACACCTTATATGGTATTCTCTATTAACAGACTGAAAATGGAGGTATTCTCTATTAACAGTCTGTTAATAGAGTTAATATTAATATTAATATTCTCTAATGTTAATATTCTCTATTAAATACTGAAAATATAATCTGGCTTTCAGTGTCAGTATCTAATATATAAGGATTACAAATAAAATCAATTCAAATATACTATATATGTTGGGGGAAAAAAACAAAAAACAAACACTATAATATTCCTGTCAAACTGGGAAAAACAGACTAGTTGGAATGAGTACGCAGATAATAGAAAGTGGTTGTCCATCAGCTGAAGGCATTTTGCCGTGTTAATTATAACGTTGATGTAAATTTGTTGTGTTGCACCGAATATAGGAAATTGGAAAACAGGTCTGGTACTCGCAGTGTCCTCTTGATAGCATAAACAGATATAAGCAAGGCCACATGAAGTCAATGTCATTGGAACTGATCAGACTAAACAAGAAGAGCGAATAAACAGGTGCTTCAGCTCAAAGTCATCTGGGAAACAGAATGACCACTCAGAGAAACCAAACATTGATACGTCCTATCAGAAACACGTAACAGCTGCACACAGCCTGTGGTGGGACTCAACTGCGCTCAGATTCCTTAAAAAACTTTGTCTCAAATCACTACATTTCAATGAAAAAAAAAAAAAGTATAAATGGCTGAAAGCTCATGATTATTTGATTAAAATTATTATTTTTTATGACAATATAGTTTGGTACCAGGAAAAAAATAATAATTTGTGTAAAAAGAACTGGTGAAAGCTTGTATAAAAAAAACAACAACATGTAAATATAAAGAGACTTTGCACATGTTTTTGTTATGGAAAACAACAAATTGGAGTTCAGACATTCTGCATTTTTCCTCTTTTTTTTTTTTGCCTCACCACAATGTGGGCGTTTTAGCCCAGATACTTTTGTCTGAAAATATACACAATTTGTTTTTAGGGATTCTCTTAAGACAAGTCAACAAACAATTCTCTTAACTGAAAAATTATTATATGTTGGATCAAATTACCTCAAAATTCAATCTTTTGTCATTGTACGCAGTGACTGCATGCATCAGGAAAATTTTGCAGTGCATAGAGCAGGTGTTTATGAAAGTGCTGTGGTGGGTTTTGTTGCTTTTTAGTGTTTTCGGGGGGGGGGGAAACCCACACCAACATGGGAGAACAAACTCACAATCATAAGGCCTCCAGCTGGGACTCATACAGAGGACATATAGTATTCCTGGAAAATTCGATGCTACAGAAGAAATGCAGAACTGCAGCGATGACCTGTACATACTGCACCAATTATCTGCAGGCCCTGTGAGACTATCGATGTACTCAAGGTTTAAAATGCAAATAAAACCTCAAAGCAGCTGACGGCAGAGAAACATTGATACATACAGACATCTGGGGCCTCGTCCGATCCGTCCGGGCAGTCCTTCTCCCCGTCACACCGCCAACCTTTTGAGATACACGTCACCTGATCCCTGCAAACAAACTGCTTGGGGCTGCAGGTTTTTGGAGCTACAAAAAAGAAGAGGGAAAACAAATAATGAGTCAACAACGCATTCAGCTATTAGCACTACTAACTTATTACTTGTCTGAAAAAAAAAAAAACATATATGTGACACATGTGTCCAGAATTAAAAGAAATCAAACAACCCATAAGAATGTTTGTGGTCTGGCCAGTGTTGTACGAGGACGCCAAGTACTGTCAGTTTACCGCTAGTTGCTGATGTGTTTCAAAACAAAATAATCACAGCCAAGCCTATCTGCCCACCAGACTGTTTTTCCCCAGCCTGGCCATTTCCCTTACAAGGCCGATGTCTGGCTTCTATTCTGGTCCCAATACGGTTCAAAATAAACCGAAAAAAAAAACATGAAAAATCTACTCTAATAAAAGTCAATCAAAATGATCAACTGCTTACTTCCTCAATTGAATTAATCCCATTGTGATTTCAGAATTCAACATTAGTGAAAACAGGATGTTGTTGCATTATTGAATAATAATTAAATGACTCTCCAAAACTAAAGCTTGTCACTTTTTGATGTTTTATTTCTGTAACTAGACTGCAACAAAATACCCTGCACTGAAGTAAACTCACAGCGTGCCATAGACGCTCTTCTTGAGAACTAATCACAGCAGGAATTTAAATGTTAAAAATGCAGAATTGTTTTTTAATCTTTAAATGTTGCACTAAATGTTGCACAAATGTTATGGAAAATGTAAAAAAAACATTTTGCAATGCTATTTTACCTACCTGGTCTCATGGTATAAATGTACCTGGGGGCACTTTTTCGCCAAATGCGAAATACGTACCAATAAGTACATATCACTGCAGTTTCCAAAATAAATGAACACTAGAGGCAGTAAAACTCTGACACCTTTTACTCCTTTTTGCACAAATGTACAGAGTTTCGACTAATAAAGCGCAATTTTTGCACAATTACTTGAAGAATATTATGTTATGACTTCAAAACAATTTTAATATGCTGGGAGATTTGAAAACTGATGCTTTTGAATGTTAGCATCACACATATCAAGCTTCATATCTATGGGTTTTCATCGACGGCAGGTTTGTTCGGTAGCTCACGGAGTACGGAGACGTATTTGAGAGGTGAGGAGCTCCGGTTTGAATCCCGTGGTACTACGGTTCAACAAAACAGTTCAAATCTGCATATAAGGACGTTCAAATGGCACGGTTGCATCAACAAATGCGTTTTTATATCAGTTTTGCATTTGTTAACACTATCGGGTAGGTTTAGGGTTGGGTTTGGTGTAGGGCATATTTCCAACACGACAGAGCATTAAGTTTTAGCGACAGTCCCCGGATATTTGAACTCTGAACCGCCACAATACGTACCTGAAGCAACGTAATATAAAAAAACACAGCAATACATACCTATATCAACGTAATAAAAACGTGCCAGGGTTCATGTATTGAACCCGTGTTTTAGCGCCACTCAGTGGACATTTCTCTTTGAAACTGCGGCAAAACGTGCAGTAAGGTACGTAAAAACGGTGTTCCAGAAAAGTACCCAGAGGTATGTATTTTTATGAGACCAGGTTGTATTTTACAAATGCAACCATTCAAAAGTTTGGGGTTGGCAAATTTTTTTTTTTTTTTGATTCGTCTCTTATACTCACCAAGGTTGTATTTATTTATACAATAAAACAGTAATATTGTGAAATATTATTACAATTTAAAATAACTGTTTTCTGTTTGAATGTAATGTACAATGTAATTTATTCCTGTGCAAAGGTGAATTTTCATAATAATTACTCCAGTTTTTAGTGTCACATGATCCTTTAGAAATCAGTTGTGCTGCTAAATATTTTAGAGCTTTTTTCAGGAATCTCTGATGAGTAGAAAGTTCAAAACAGCCTTTATTTGAAACAAAAATCTTTTGTAACATTTTAAATACCTTTCACTTTTGATCAGTTTAATGCACCCTTGCTGAATTAAAGGTAGTGTAAAATAAAGCAATAAGCCCCGTGAAGCCGTGGTTTACAGTGAATATATAACAGCTAAGGGGCGTTGTTAGGTACGACGCGAAACCGAGGCTTATTGCTTTTATAAAACGGTTATTCCATATACGTAGTAAGGTTTCACAAAATAAAACAGAGCAAATAAAGTGTAATGATATTAATAAAAACTGTATTCTTCTACCAAACAATGTAGTTCCTCAGAAACAGTTGTGGTTCCAACAAAGTGGTTGCCGAGCAACACACAAAAGTAAACAAAGGTGTATGTTTGTAGAGTAATTTACAACAGCTTCGAACGCAGCTCAACCAATCAGAATCAAGGACCGGAACTATCCATTTTATAATAGTCATTTTGCATTTTATTTTGAATTCAAATTTTGCCAGTTTTATGTTTCCACAACAGATGCTTTCCATAACACTTGCTTCTTTTTCTTGTTTAAGAAAAATGACCGTAAAGCCCCGTTCACACCAAGAACGATAACTATAAAGATAACTATAAAGATAACGATATTAGCGTCCACACCAGCAAACGATATCGTCTGTTTGTTCTAAGCGCAGATGCGTCTGCCGCTTTAAATTCTTGAGCTCGTTACAGCAGGATGGATTCTGATTGGCTGTCAGTGTTTTATCGTTCATCAGCTGGAAAAAAATCGTTTTGAAAGTGATCACAACGATATCGTTCCTCTGTATCGTTATCGTTATAGTTGTGGTGTGAACTATGCTATTCTTTAATATTGAGAATGATTTTTAGAACTATATCTTTATCGTTATCTTTATAGTTATCGTGCTTGGTGTGAACGGGCCTTAAGCCATTATTTGATGTCAAGAATCCCCTCTCATAAGTGCAGTCAGGGAGGAGAAATGCTCTTTACTTTAACTACACAAACATGACAGAAGCTAACATGACACTAAGCAAGCTGTCGAGCAAGCTGTGTTTTTTTTTTTTTTTTTTTTAGATTGACATGAAATATGTCAAGCACCCAGTGTATCTTTGAAATACATTGTAAAATTATGATTCATCTCAGAGCTGGTTGGTCTGGTTCAAGGTTCAGTACTCTTTATCGAAGAAATGTCTGAAATGCCTAATGGAGAAAACGAATGGGAAAAGTATTTCCAGAAGCCAAGCCACTGGAAAAGGAGGTAGTCTGTGTTGAGCAGTTTCCCGCTCTTCTCCTGACTGTATGCGTTTGCAGTCAGACCCGCCTGCTTCCACACATCCAGGTCAGTGTTCCCACACCAGTGCCAGTGATGCAACGAGTCTACAGGCCATCAAAGGACATCTTGTTCTGGTTTGGCTGCATAAGGTGCAAAAAATGTGACCGCTTTTCATTGGTTGTCTATTTGGAATCAAGTGCGAATTCATTCCAGACCACCTTCTCAAAAGCTCTCTAAAAACCTCCAGTCTGCTATCTGCACCGTACCTCCAGACATAAACAGCAGGAAAAACAGAGCTGACTATCAACTGCAACTTCCTCCACAACACTGAGTTTCCCATCTGCAGGAAAAGAGGGTGGAAACTCGAAAGACGTTCAGTGAGATTCTTTTCTACATTATAAATATGCACTGTAAAAACAAAAAAAAAATGTTTGTTGAAGTTATAAATAAAACGAAGATTACTGGAATACATTTTACAAGAAAATACTATTTCAGTCTTTCTACTTCAAAATTTCCCATTCAATTCAATTGCTGCTTGCCTGTTATTTGTAATTATTTTTGAAATTTACTAGCAATTTCTGAGTGAAAATTGTTTCTACACCAAATTAGACTTACAGACAGCTTCGGGTTATTTTTGACCAAATATGGTTGCATAGCTTTGAGATTAAGACACAGATTATTATTATTAAACACAGTAATTTAAAACCTTGAATTAGCATATCTGGAATCAGCAATGATTTGCTGCCAAAAAAAAAGAAAAAGAAAATTGGTGTAGAAGAAATGTTCACTCCTAGTAAATTTCACAAACAATTACAAAGAAACGATAAGTAACATTAAATGAATCATGACATTTTGAAGTAGAAAAACTGAAAAGAGTATATTATCCCAAAACAATAATAATAATAATAATAATCTTTGGTTTATTTATAAATTCAAAAAGTCATTTTTACAGTGTAGTTTGAAAATGGTGAATGTTATATAAAGGGTTCAAACGTCTGATGAGTGATGCTATTACATAAAATGTATTATATGCTGACAAAAAAAAAATGCAACACCTAACATTCTGAAATGTTTGAAAAATGTTAGTGGCAGGAAATTATTAAAATGATTTTCTGTTCTGTTGGTTATTTTTACCTCAGTCATTCTGACTTTCTTTACACATACTAACTGTGTTACTTGAATACTCACACTGAGGCCCTAGAGAAGTGTGCATATGCAGTACTGAAGTGAAGTGAAGTGCAGCTGTAACGGCAGTAGAATAAATGGGAGCATTTACATGGCGTCATAAATCAGACTCTATAACCAGCAGCAGCCGTCCAACGGCCGGGCAGGAAGAGGAAGTAGTTAGGAGGTTATCTGCCACACTTCACTTAGACACATCTTTAGACAGCATGACTCATTAATGGGGTTAAACAAACCCTTCAACAACAAAAAAAAAGGTGAAAGCTCTCTTTGATTTCTCTCCGATTCTCTATTATACACAATATTAGAAAGTTTTGACACAGCTCAAATGTTAACACTTTAACACACATTCCAGTATGATTCATTTCATTCTTTCATTTTCAGTATTACTGCATAACAGTGTTTAATATTCTGTCAATGTGAGGGAACAACTAAAACTCCACTTGTTATTGATTTAATTAGAGGTTAAACAAGCTAAAAGTGTGGGTTTGTCTATGGTATGTAAGATACATTGTCTTGATGAGAAGTATCTTACGTATTATAGATAAACCCACACTTTTAGTTTGTTTAAAGGGCCCCTATTAAGCACCTTTTTACAAGATGTAATATAAGTCTCAGGTGTCCCCAGAATGTGTCTGTGAAGTTTCAGCTCAAAATGCCCCACAGATCATTTATTATATCATTTTGAAAATGCCTATTTTGAGTGGAAGCAGAAACAAGCTGTTTACGTGCCTGTATCTTTAAATGCAAATGAGCTGCTGCTCCCCGCCCCCTTTTCCACAATAGGGCTGTTCCTTTATAACTCGTACGTCAGATACTCTGATAAAAACATCGGTTTGGTTTTGATTATCCTGTCTATCGTGCTGAAATCATGCATTTTAAAGCCACATCAGTTTAAACTTCTGATATAGTGTTTTCTGAGTGCATACATCCGAAGCACGCGCACAGAAAGCAGCTGTCACACGGCATGTGAGCACTAAACTAAGTTCTCTTTCCTGTCTTATTGCACTTAAACTGTCAAATACACACAAGGTCATGATAAAATCACACATGAGTTACAAAAACAAAGTCGGTTATGTCTGTGAAGGTAAACAGCTGGGAAAGAAATTGCATGTTTCTATTAGATCTGTGTATTAATTGACAGCAACGTATTACAGTGGTTCTTAATTCCGGTCCTGGGGACCCCCGCTCAACACATTTTGTATGTCTCCCTTATTTAACAGGTCATCTGATTCAGATCATCAGCTCGTTAGAGGAAAGAGCTTGTTACACTCAAGAACTGAGTCTGTCAGATAAGGGAGACATAGAAAATGTGCAGAGTGGGGGTCCCCAGGACCAGGATTGAAAACCACTGGCGTAATATACAGTACCTACTGCTGCCTATGCTGTTAATATGAGCCACAGAATTAAATAAAAACAGAAAATCATTCACTACTCTTGACTGAATAACTTCTGTAGCTTTAATAAGAAGACATTTCTTACTTGAATGCTGCTTTTAAATGCTGTAGCGTGAAGATAAACAGGGCGGACTGTGTGCGGCTCACTCAAGGCGGGGTCTATGCTAATACGGCAGTGTTCGTCAACAGTCGTGGGCGGGGCCTGTAAAATGCGACGTCACTTTGTACAGATTCTTCGAACGGCTTGTTCTGAGACACTGTTTATGATTTATTATGGGGATTAAAAAAAGGAGCGGGTGGATTTTATTTTATTTTTATTTTTTTTATCATTATAGGGTGGTTGTGTACACACTGCCAGCACACATTTATGTTCAAACAACATGTAAAAGTGAATTTTGCATAAAAGGGGCCCTTTAAACTCTAATTGAATTCATAACAAATTAGAGGTTAAACAAGCTAAAAGTGTTGGTTTGTCAATACATTTAACCACGAAACTCCATATAAAAGTAAACAATGATATTGATATTGTTTTGTAATTTATATTATAAATTGAAAAAGAAATATGTATCATGTGTTGTATTATCTTCATTAAAAAAAAATAAAATTGTGTCCAGACTGTTTGTTTGTTTATTAATTTATGAGAGAAACAGGCATTCATTGTCAATAAAATAATGTCACAATTAGGGCTGCACAATTAATCGAATTACTAATCGCGATTACAATTATGGATGCCACAATTACGTAATCGTTCAAAGGTTTTTCAGTCAGAGTGTTTTCAGCTTGTTTATTTTCATATAAAGATACGGCATGCAGTTGCATCAAACAATGGTATAAACATCATTCAATGTAAATTGTCATAATCGAAATTAATAATCGCAATTACAATTTCAAGGGAATAATCGACAATTATGATTTTTGTCATAATCGTGCAGCCCTAGTCACAATTAATGATTATTATTATTATTATTATTATTATTATTACTATTATTATTATTATTATCAGTTATAAATTTAGTCAGTACCAATATCAGTGAAATCTCATGGATTTAATACCAATTTTAATTCCACAGTAAAACTGATTTGCTATTAAAAACATATTAAAGGTTTACCTATTTTTAATTGTTTAAAAATTATAAATGAACACATTATATCAATGGCATGTAACCATCAATATTTTTCAACTAAGTAAACACTGGAGAAAAAAAGAAAAAAGTAAACACTCAATAATCAATTGAATACCAAAGAAAGACTCAATTTTCCCTCTGTAAATAATAATAATAATAATAATAATTTTATGTATGTAACATAACTTTTTTCTTCTAATAATGGGATGATAAGCCTTCAGTATTCTGAGGTTAAAGAAACAATAGCATGTTTACATGGTAGAACTCAAGCAAAGACTACATGAAAATATAACAGAGCTCCATGCTAAACAAAGATAGAATTAAACTAAAATAACCATATTAAAGATAATCAAAGACATTCATCATTGAAGAAACACTGCACTTTTCTTAAAGATGAGCAATGGCTGGCTCATCTGGAGTCTCTAAAGTAGGTGAACAGTGAATAATACTGAGTAATAGGCTGTAGTTTGCAGATGCAACCCTAATTACATCACGAATATAGAAAATTGGATCAACGCAAAGGAAAAGAACAATAAAGATAAGATAAAGAAGGTAAGAATGGAACAAATGGAGTGTTGGAGACTTGTGGAGCTAGTGCTGGGCGGTATACCGGTTCATAACGAATACCGGTGTTTATTTTTGTTATGATATTAATTTTTAAAATACCGCAATACAATTTGGAATGTCGCTTAAACAACGTTCGGAACGCGACACTGTTTGAAAGGGGTCCCTTTTCACTGGTGCACTGCAGTGAGGGAACAGCTGTATGTGTTACTAAGCGTGAAAGTTCCATACACATGGACTTTTTTGTTTGTTGTTTTTTTTAGTTTGTTACTCAGACGCAGGCAGTACGCTGCATGAGACAAAAAAGTAATATAGCCAAAACAACCGCATAGCCGCTCTTTAGTGTAGATGCATGTTGATTTTATCAGACGATGCCGCGATTGTAAATGAGAGTGACTCCTGGTTAACGTATAAAAAGGGGTCGTGTTTAGTCACTATTTAGTGTGGTATTTTTTGACAATATTCACTCATCATGACAGTAAAATAGGGCATTCTAAGTCAATATACTGCAGTATTTCCACTCTCAATCAGTAGAAAATATGGTTAACACCCGGTCATGCATGAAAAAAAAAATACCGTCATGTACTGTTAAACCGGTATAATTTTGAAAAATACAGTGATATAAATTTTTGGTCATACCGCCCAGCACTATGTGAAGCACAGCACAGGAGAATATCACACATGCTATCAATCAGGGCTGTGTGCCGTTCAGAAATGAACTGAGAATGCCTTTTAAATTACAGCTTAATTCCTGAATTTAAAATGAGGTAGAAAACAGGATGCAGAATTGCAATTCAAATGAAATTAAGGGTGTACTCACACTAGGCACGGTTGCCTTGAACCGAGCCCGAGTGCGATTATCCCCCCTCCCCCCTCCCCCGCTGGCCTGCACTCACACTTGCACTAAACATTTCGGGCCAGAGCACGCTTACGTCATGTATGAGATGACGGAGAAAACCACTTTCGCTAATATTCTGCCGAATAATTAATAATAATTAATTAATAATTTATGCCGTGCATTGATTTTCACTTGTATGTATCAGGGAATTATAACGGAGGCAGCTGAGTTAATGAAATAATTTGCAGCTTTACTCGCACACTGCATTTCCTGTTCATCAATAAGGTAAGAACCAGAGCCATTATAAACCTAAATATACTTGATTAAATTAAATTAATTGAAAAGTGTAGTGTAGTAGTAGTAGAATATGTTTGCGGTCGTAATGATGACAGTAGCGCACACAAAATAGTATCTGTTCCGTGCTCCGGCGCGGTTAGCGCTCACACTGCCCAACCGAACCGTGCCCTGGCCCACCTCTTCCAACCGGGCCAGGGCCGGCTAAACGAACCACGCCCGAGCGTGGCACGGAGCGCTCACACTAGTCAAACGAACCAGGCTTTGGGGGTCAAACGCGCTCCGGCACGGTTCAAAACGCCTAGTGTGAGTACACCCTAAGAATTAAAATGTCCTGCAATTCAAAGACATTCACTTAACTGCTGTGTGTGTAATTTTAATTAGAAAAAAGGTGCAACTTTAATGCACATTTCTGGTCTTACTGGATGTGAGTCTTTATAATCTCTGATCAAAACTGAATAACTTATTCTTCCTCTTAAATGACTTTTGTTTTCTGAAAATTATTATTAAAATTATTATATTATTTACACTGCATTTTACACCTAAAAATGCTATTAAAAACATTAAAACACCTTGTTTTAGTTAAATTATTTTTATTTATTTAGTTAGTTAGTTAGTTAATTAGCATAAGTGTACATGTACACTCAAGTTTGATTCTGTCACCATGACTTAAAACATTTAACATTAGGGATGTAACGATTCACCGCGAGCTGGTTGAAAATCGATACAAATATGTGACGATTCAAATCGGTTGAGATGTTAAACGAATCTCGATCCAGTTGGGGGTAGGAGTTTATATGAAAGTCTCTCTGAGGGGAACTGACTGTCTTTAGAAAAGTTTAGATGATATTTTCTTTTCATCTTGTCTCTGTATAATGCATATTAAAGCAGATTTCATAAGCGCAGTGCTGCTTTGTTTACATCGGTAACCAAGAAAACGCTGTATTACCGCTGTTCCATAAGTGCCACCTGCTGTCAGAGAATGAATCTGCGTCTCATTCAGAGCTTCTGCTGTTTGTTTCGTGCACATGTTTTATGTAGTATAGTTTCACAAAACTAAAGTCAGAGCATTCTGTTTTTGTTTTAAAAATTCTAATTATACAATCTAATTTAGATTGAAAAAAACTGCTCATGCTGCATGTATTCAGCATCTTTTTATGGATTGTGATTCAAATGCAGTGGTTGCCTCTAATTTTGAATGGAAAGAGCACAGGCAAAGCCATTGTTTATATGAAGTTGAGTATGAGTTTCTTTTTTGTCTTATTTATTTGATTAGATTTGGGGTTTGTTTTAAAATTTCAATTTAGTTTTGTTATTTGACATATTTCTCTTTCACAAAGAAATGTGCAGCATTTTGTCCAAGCAATAATAAAAGGACACCTTTTCATTTATAATTTGTCTTAAATCAAATTTTGTTTAAAAAAACATGAGAAAATCGAATTGTGAAATCAGTATTGTGAATCGAACCGTGAGTTGAGTGAATGGTTACATCCCTATTTAACATTGTATCTGTTCTTAACACATTACTAACCAATCCTACCATAATTACTGTTGCTGTGTGCTACATTATCATACTTTTTGCTCTAATGTACATCTATAGAAGTCTGTTTAAATAGTTTATACATTACAGAAATTATTCAAATATACCGAAAAAAAGTTGTATAATTGGATACTGGATACATGTTTTTTTTTTTTTTAAATATACTGTAGCTTAGTAAATGGTAAATTAAAGCCCTCATCATTGCGTTTATGCTAGATAAATATACCGTCTTGGTTACGTATGTAACCCTCGTTCCCTGAAGGAGGGAACGGAGACGTCACGTCGGATGGCCGATGAATTGGGATCTCGCTTAGAGAGACCAATCCACTTAGAGTGTAAACTAAATGAGCCAATGCACATTGGCATGCGATTATTGCATCCAGCTGCCGCTGATCACAGCATGAGTATAAGTAGGCAGCAGGTGCAGCGCATATTCAGGTTTTCGCTGAGGAGCTGAGCCAGTGACATTGCTGGGAGTCAGCCGGTCCACTCCAAACTCTAGGCACGAATCGTCGACCGAAAATGCATGCAGGTGCCCTACCCTCTTGATGGAGGCCAATGCAAGCAGGAGAAGAGTTTTCATTGATAGAAACTTCAGCTCGACTGTCTGCAAAGGCTCAAATGGGCCCTGCTGTAGTGCTCTGAGCACTAGAGAAATCTCTCAAGAGGGTATAGAGCAGGACCTGCTCCTTGTCCTCCTCGTCCTCACTGGGGGAAATGTATACTTGCGAAGGCCCTGCGGCCAGCTGTGTGCCAGTACGTCCATGCCGAGTGTTCCCTCGGAGAACAATGGCAGTGAGAGGTTTCTGGAGAGGCAAACAGGTCTACCTGAGCAGCTCCGAAATGACTCCAAATCAGCTGGACCCTCTGGGGATGGAGTCTCCATTCTCCAGGGAGCGCAGCTTGAGACGGCTCAAGGCCAGGCGTACTGCCAGCAACTCTAGGCAATTGATGTGCCAGTGCAGTTGGGGGCCCGTCCAAACCCCCGACACTGCAAGCCCGTCGAACGTGGCCCCCCAGCCGGTGGTGGAGGTATCTGTGTAAACCACGGCATGCCTGGAGACCTGTTCCAGGGGCACTCCTGCCCGGAGAAATGAAGGGTCTGACCACGGGATGAAAGTTTGGCGGCAGGCTGGTGTGACTCGGACCCGGTGAGTGCCGCGTAGCCACACCCACCTCAGGACTCGGCCATGAAGCCAGTGTTAAAGCGGTCTCATATGAAGCAGCCCCAGTGGCGTGACTGCCTCTGCAGCTGCCATATGCCCCAGGAGCCTCTGAAACTGTTTCAGTGGGACCGCCGTCCTGCACTTGAACATATTCAGGCAGTTCAACACTGACTGAGCACGTCCTTGCATGAGGCGTGCTCGACCGAATCCATCTCCATACCAAGAAAATAGATCCTCTGCACCAAGGAGAGTTTGCTCTTTTCCCAGTTGACCCGAAGGCCCAACCGGCTGAGGTGCGAAAGCACCAAGACCCTGTGTGCACCAAGGTTATTTTCGTAAACGAAAACGAAAACTAAGACTAAAACGATTGATGAAAAAACTATTTTGTAAACTGAAATAAAATAAAAACGTCAAAATATTTGAAAAACTAAAACAAAACTAAACTAACAACAGTTATTGAAAAATTAACTGAAATAAAAGAATAATTATCAAAAAGAAATAATCGTTTTCGTAATCATTACGTTCTCACCCCTTGACGGAAAAATATACGAGCTGTGTGGAGGTTTAGGGAAATAGCCT
>NW_015628361.1:103823-112275 GCF_001515625.1 Sinocyclocheilus rhinocerous
GGGATGGAGATTTACCGCTGATTACAGAATGGCTTTACTGACAAGATGCGCGTTAAATATCGCATGCGATTTATCGTGCAGCCCTAGTCGTAACCCACCACCTTTCTTGGGTACAACGATGTAGGGGCTGTAAAACCCCATCCCCATATCAGCTGGAGGAACCGGCTCTATCGCATCCTTCGCCAGTAGGACTGCCATCTCCGCACGCAAGACAGGAGGATCAGCCGCCTACACTGATGTGAAGCGGATGCCACTGAACTTGGGGGGACGCCGGGCGAACTGAATTGCATAGCCGAGTCTGATGGTCCACAGGAGCCAGCGAGACGGTTTGGGTAGCCAGGCACCCAGACACCACACAAGCTGGAACAGCGGGACCACCGACGTACCGACGGTGGGGCAGAGAGGTGGAACACAGGGACCTGAAGAGGGGTCTGATTGTGCAGTGCAACACTTGCCTGGTTTCACGGTTTGGCAGAGGGTGCGTGAGTAGGGCCTTCGATAACGCTCTCGAACCGCCCGCTGCTGCCTGCTGGCGAGAGAGGAGGATGAGTGTGGTCCGGTGTTGGTCCGTCCGCGACTCTCCATGCCCTCTTGGGACCCAGAGACAGAGAAAACCGCTCTCCTGTCGAGATTTTTGGAAACCAGATTCTCCACCCGGCCCTCCTCCGGGGGAGGGAGAGGTGCATTCACGCCCGTCCAGAGGCCCCTTGCTCTTCCGCTCACCACCAGGTTGACGGGGGCCTGGACGGGGCAGAGCGGCCTGCCTACGCCCAGCTCCACGGCGCCGCTTGCTTGAGGCTGCTGCGGATGCGGCCCGGGAGCGACGAGTAGGCTGGGGCGCTGTGGCCGGCGGATGGGTGGAGGCAGCAGCTCGTTGGGTCACCTCAGTCTGCTCCTGTGCAGCCGAGAACTTCTGGGCCATGTTCTCGACTGTGTATAAGCATCGCTGGACAGACCAGACAAGTACCTACAGACCCAGGAGGGGAGGCACGGTACCTACAGACCCGGGTGGAGGCGGTATTAGGACACAACTGCATAGCAACCGACCGCTCCACTGGGGGGGACACCCATATACCCCCTAGCTGCACCACCGTCGAGATAGGTGAGGGAGGAGGTGTTAGCAGATCAGTTTCTGGCAGAAAAAGGTGCCATCCACAACCTGGTAAGCCCCTCATGCACCTCCGGGAAGAATGGCACCGGGTCGGGGTCCTAGCGCAGACCACCCCGAAGAACTAATCGTCCAACCTTGAGGTGGAGGGATACGGTGGAGGTCTCCACTCGAGCCCTTCCCTCACGGCAGCCCGGGAAAGCATAGCCGTTATTTCCGGATCCGATTCAGGCATTGCTACAGTCCTGGAGGCAATAGCCGAATCTTCCTCTCCAGAAAGCTCTGGCTCACTCTCCGATGCAGCGATCGACATTCGGTCATCGGGAGGAGCGCCAAAGGATACTGCTGGTACGCTCCTTGTAGAGGGCCCAGCACGTTCCATTGGCAGCTCAACTGGTTGCGGAGTACAAGAGGAGCGATGGTCCCCCGAGGGTTGGTTGCTTGGGGGGTTTGCCATAACTGTTACCATCAGACCGCCCATGCTACTGCCTGAAGTAGCCCCCGCCTGACTGCCGCCATGACGAGAACTAGATCGAGGCAGAGGCAAAGGAGCTCTGCCCCTTTGAGGTAACAGAGCTTGGGCCGTGACTCCGAGATGATCATATTCCCGCAATGAGAACATGACTCATCCACAAACGCAACCTCAGCATGCTAAATGCCCAGGTATGTGAGGCAGCGATCATGACCATCACCCAGCGCCAGGTAACGACCGCATCCAGAAACGCTCGGGTGATACGTTGTCTATAGCAAGACCCACATCGTCTTTACAAAGACGTAACGTCGAGTTTGCTAGACGCAACGTCGTCTTTAAAAAAACGCACCCGTGAATGCTCTTTTTGGGAAAAAGCTATTTTAGCGTGCTGAAGTGCACAGGGGAGATGGTCGCCTGCAACACAAACAGGGGGTAGTGCAGCCTGATGTGTGCAACCCACTCGACACGGGAAAGCACCACCGCTGAAGCGCCGTACCTCGAAGTGGATTGGCCTCTCTAAGCGAGATCCCAATTCGTCGGTCATCCGACGTGACGTCGAGACTGACCGACTGAAAGGGAACTCTTTGTTAGTAACTTTTCTTAGTAACATACAACCGCAGAAATTACAGAAAATGTCCCAGAAAAGGAGGAAAACACTGAGGACAAAGGAAAGCAATAACTGAAATGAATTACAGGTGCGCGCACACATGTCAGATCCACAGGAGAGTACTGGCAACTTTGTGGCAAAATAAAATTTAAAAATAAGCAATAATATCTTTCTGCAACTCGAGTAGGCATGGAAAGCAAACAGTTCCACAGACGGTCATGCCAGAAGGTGCAGATAGTCCCCATTGATACTGAACAGTAAGGGTGGGCGGCATGACAAAAATACTTTGACAAAGTATCAGTCATTCGATATCAACGGTAAGCGTCTGCTAAATGATTAAATGTAAATGTAAATGTAACAATATTATTTTTGCTGGAAATTATGATACAGGAAAATTGGTTGCGCCCGCACATCAGTTTAATTCTAAATTAATTCTGTATAAAAATTGTGGGATTGTAAAGTTTATTTCATTTATTACATTTCTATTCGGCATTAGTATTTTTAAAACCATCACAGAACATTTCCTACAGCTTAGTATCACAATATGATATCATCATTTCATGTCAGATAACTTTGGACAAATTCATCTAAATTTGTCTCTATTCCCTGTATTGTGACAGAATAGTCATGATATTCACAATGATTTTGCTGGAAATATAAAGTAACATTTAATTTGTTTTTATTAGGCTGTTAAGTTCCACAGAAATCATTAGATCAGATCCCTATAGATCAGCATGAAACAGAGTTGTTCACTGACATTAGGGGTCTCACTTGGGAGCCCCAATCAACTCTGAGGATTGCAAGAAACGGCCAATGACTATTGGTGAGTGGAATTTGTATGCCAAGCCACTCCCCGTACATGCAGGTATATAAGATGGCGGCATGCATCCACTCATTCAAATTTTTGCTTTGTGGGCGCCTTTTCAACTAGAAAAGAACTACAAAAACTACAAGAATGATGGTCTGCAGGAAGTTGGATTGTTACATATGAGACCGCTTCAGCACTGGTTGCACAACCGAGTCCCGAGATGGGTATGGCACTACAGCATGCACCGGGTGGGCGTTACCCTGGTTTGTCGCCACCTTTTCAGCCCCTGGTCAGACCTTGCTATTCTACGGGCAGGTGTGCCCATGGAGCAAGTGTCGAGGCACGTTTTTGTCACAACAGATGCCTCCAGGACGGGTTGGGGTACTGTATGCAACAGGCACGCAGCTTCGGGCTCCTGGACGGGACCTCGATTGCAGTGGCATATCAATTGCCTCGAGTTGCTGGCAATACTGCTTGATCTTCAACAGTTTCGTCTGCTGCTGCAAAACAAGCATGTACTCATCCGTACGGACAACACTGCAACGGTTGCGTACATCAACCATCAAGGGGGGGTACACTCTCGTCGCATGTCGCAAATCGCCCGCCATCTCCTCCTTTGGAGTCAGACACGGCAAGGGAGCTCAATTGTGCAGCCAATGCTCTCTCACGACAGCTTACCCTTCCGGGAAAATGGAGACTCCATCCCCAGGCAGTCCAGCTAATTTGGAGTCGATTCAGGGAAGCCCAGGTGGACCTGTTTGCTTCCCAGGATTCATCCCACTGCCAGCTGTTCTACTCCCTGACAGAGTCCCCCCAAGGCATGGATGCGCTGGCATACAGCTGGCCCCAGTGTTTGTGCAAGTGCGCCTTTCCCCCCAGTGGGCCTCCTTGGACAGACTCTGTGCAAGATCAGGGAGGACAAGGAGCAGGTCCTGCTGGTTGCGCCATACTGGCCCACCTGGACCTGGTTTTCCAATCTCATGCTCCTCACGACAGCCCCTCCCTGGATAATCCCAGAGGAAGGACATTTTTTCTCATGGGCACCCACGTCCCGATCTGTGGAACCTGCATGTCTGATTTCTGGATGGGATGTGGCAGACCTCACTTGCCAGACACTGACAGACAGTGACAGACACTATCACTCAGGCTAGAGCCCCCTCTACTAGGCAGGCCTATGCTCTGAAGTGGAGTCTGTTTGTTGATTGGTGTTCTTCTCGCGCCTCATCCCCTCTTGGGATCTCTCTGTGGTCCTCGCAGGACTACGGAGAGCCCCCTTTGAGCCGCTTGACTCAATTGAGGTCAAGTTATTGTCGTTTAAGACAGCACTTGTGGTCATGCTCACATCCATCATGAGGGTTGGGGACCTGCAGGCATTTTCGGACAACGAATCATGCCTTGAGTTTGGGCCGGCTGATTTTTACGTTACCCTGAGACCCCAGCCTGTTTATGTGCCCAAAGTTCACATTACTCCCTTTTGGGACTAGGTGGTGAACCTGCAAGCGCTGCTGCTGGAGGAGGCAGATCCAGCCCTTGATTTGCTGTGTCCCGTACGTGGAACACACTCAGAGCTTTAGACGCTCTGACCAGCTCTTTGTCTGCTTTGGAGGTCAGCAGAAGATAAAGGCTGTCTCCAAACAGAGGTTGGCCCACTGGCTAGTGGATGCCATCGCCTTGGCGTACCAGACACAGTGCCCCCTGGGGGTGAGAGCTCACTCCACTTGGAGTGTTGCCTCCTCCTGAGCATTGGTGCATGGCGCCTTTCTAGCAGACATCTGCAGAGCTGGTTATTTAAGGAGAATTGGCCTATATGAGATGTTTGTACAAAATGTCCCAGTACTAAAAAAAAACAGGTGAAATCAGGTCCTCGCCACAGTGAGGCATTATGAACCAGATATATTGATGTTGAATTCTCGAGCAGATCTAAATTGTCCAAAATAACAGCACTATCTGCTATATGAGAACTGTTCACCACTGTTCAGAGTTACTGGAAAATACAGGGAAGAGTGCAAGACAACCCTAGAGAAAGTTCATTTCTCAGTAGGGCTGCAACAACCAATTATTTTGACAATCAATTAATTTAACGATTATTAGAACAATTAATCGACTAATCGTTGATTATTTCACCATTTAATCAGTAGGCTTTGATTGATTATTCAGCTTTTGCAATTATTTAAAATATTGAGGTCTTATATTCTAATAATCTAATAATTCCAATAATCAATGTACTGCATTATGTTAATGTCACACAACGTCGACAACATGAACTCTGTTTCTTCGGCTCCTCAGAAATGCGATGCTTTCTTCCCCGCCATCGTTCCTAATTTGCGTATTACTGCAGGTGCGTGTCATGTCATTCATGTATGTCATGAGCACATGCGCACTTTGGTCAGAGTGGCAATAATGCGATTAAGGTGTTTACATGCCTGCATATTTAGATTAAAATCGGCGTACGCCACCTATGTTAATACGATTATGCTTGCTGCGATTATGAGTTTAATGGCATTATTTAGATTGAAGTATTGTATTTACATGAGGTAAAGTTGAATCGCAATATTGCCAAAATCTCATTATAATCGCATTAAGAGTGTGCATGTAAACGCCCTCATTGTGAATGTATAACATTATATAATCAGATTTTCCACATATGTTTCACCACATGTAGTTCGAAATCCTTGAGGCATCCTTGATAAACGTCTGGTTGTAAATATTCCACTAAAAAGGTAAAAGTTTCCAGGTAAAGTCATGACAGATTTCTTAGGTAGACGGTTTGTATTTCGATTGGTTTGTCAGTGAAGGTCTATCAGATGTGGATCCAGACTCACATGTATAATTTCCTATTTGTTATTTTAATCTTGCTTCAAATTTTTCTGTTCTTTCTCACCGTTATGACATATACTGGTAACAAAACCCTGGTATAAACACAGTAGAGTCTGAAACATTAGTTACATTAAGAGCAGTAAGCTATAGGCCTACAGGCTGTCTCAAAAACTCATTATAGCCTCCTGTTTAGACACCAGTCTAGCCTAGTCAAGTATGAAAACTATTCACTGGCAGTGAACTTTAAACCTCAAAATGTTAGGTTTCTGTACTCAAACAATATAGCAAACACAAAGCCAAATTAAAAATGCAACTTAAAAAGTTCAATGAAGTGGAAAATGAGTAGGGATGCTACAATCCGCCTTTTTCACCTCCGATACTGATTCCGATACCTAGGGTTCAGTATTGGACGATACAGATACCGATCCGGTCATTTCCGGGGGAAAAAATTCAATTTAAATAAATGTATAATTTATATATCTCTGTGTGTGGAACTAATAATCATTCTTTCACAACATATTTTTTAATAAGGAAACAACATATGATAGATTTGATAGCACAAAACAAATACAGTGCAGCACGAAGCGCTTACAATATGCGCATCCAGTGTGCAGAATGATGCGCTTGAAGCAACACAGAGTCACAGCACGCAGCGCTTTGCATTAAAAAGTGCAAAGCACAAAGGGAAGAGAAATTGATGCGTAGTGTATTATATCTTTGCAACAGTGATTGAGCCTTTCTTTTAACAGTTTTAAATTTCAGTTACTGGCCTATGTATATTTATAATCTATGACAAATTTATCATAAACTAGGTTAGTGGATAATTCGGCAGCAAAAGTTATTCTAGAAAAATCAGTGCACAATAATTTTAGAAATCCAAACATTTAGTGAAAAAACAGTATTTTGTGGGGAACAAATAAAAGTGTTGCACTAAATATGGTAAAATGTTACACATTGCTATTTGTATTATAAAATCCATTAATGAAAAACATTCATGAATGTATTTATATATAAGTATATATAATATATATAAGTATATACTATAAAAATAAAATACATTTCTTTTAAATGTATAGCATATTTTTTAATAAGGAAACAACATATGATAGCTGCGCGTTAAAAACAATTTATACTCTTTTCTACGCCCGTGTTTTGTTCTCACAGACACTCGGTAGCAAGTAACAAAACATTCAACTCCGGCAAGAAGATAAAGTCATTTTTGCAAAATCATAAGACATTTATTTACAAATCAAGTATAATAATGGGAACACAGAATGATCTTGGAGAGAGCTGAACAACCAGCAGCTGTAAAGTGGATGTTACCAAAGCAACTACTGTGTGTTTGCGCTTTCCAATCAGTGGTAATTTGAGGAATCAATACCCCCTACCATGACCCAACAGAAGTGTTGTGTCTTGTCTCAAGATAGGAAATGGCTTTTCCTCTAAGCTCACCTCCACTCTTTCACCCCAATTTCAAAGAAAGACATTTCTTCTGTCACTGCCTCAGTCTTATCTGCTCCAACAAATCCAAATCTCAAACAGCTCAACGTTTATGGGACGCAATGACAGTCTCTCTGCATGAGCGTTCCTTCAGCTCTTGATTCAGTGCTGTTTTCCTCCATCTCAGCCAGCCTGCTGGCGGCCGAGCGAGCGTCTGAGTAATGTGACAGCTATGGCCCTGTGAGCTCAGTGTTTCCAGCCCTGCGAGCTCCAAGAACAGCTCTGTTGTCATGAACACTGGTAAAACAGTCTTCACCCTCACTAACACGTTAAAGATGGCAAACACTGTCTATGGGCTGAAATGGTCATCACAGAACTTCTGAAGTGTAGCGCACCGCTTGTTTTCTTAAGGAATAACGCTGCTGAAAAATATCTTTAAAAAGGTTTAAACAGGTTTGCCCCTTTCTTGGTCTCCCATCTTAATCAGGCTGGTCTGTTGGCTAGTTTTAGAGAGATTTGGGGCACTTTTTAGCTGGTCAAACAGGGAGACAAACTGGCTGGGCAGCTAACCACTGGCTTAGCCAAGGCTAGAAGGCCAGCTTAAACCAAATTAGACAGGCAAACCAGTTTAGGCTTAGGCATTTAGGCAGGGTAATTCACACGAAATTCATCATTATTCGTCATGTCATTCCAACCTTGTATTGCTTGCTTTCTTCAGAGGAACATAAAAGAAAATATTTTAAAGAATGTCTGTCCAGTAGTTTTCAAATCTCTAGCAATTGGGTGGTGCAGTTTGGTTGTGAGAAACACAGGAACTGTTTGGTGTCACTGGAATCAAACCTAGCACATTGTGTCTTCATGCACCAAGTTTGAATATGTGGAAACACACATCGGAAAGCGATGTTTGGAGTGGAATAACAACTTCAGTCTTAAAGCTATTGTAGACCTTCAGAGGATTTGGTATATAATTCATAAGGACAATTTGTAGTTTTTTTTTTACCTGTTTTAAACCTTTTAACTAGGGCTGCACGATAAATCGCATGCGATATTTAACGCGCATCTTGTCAGTAAAGCCGGTTCTTTAATCAGCGTAAATCTCCATCACCTGCGGGCTTTCACATGGAGCAGCATTAACTACTCAGAGCCGTTGTTCATTGACAAGCTGTGCAAAACCACGATCATATTTTGCGCATGTTTTGC
>NW_015628362.1:0-1117 GCF_001515625.1 Sinocyclocheilus rhinocerous
GCCAAAATAACCCAAATTGGGTTGTTTTTAACCCAGCAGTTTTTAAAGTGTACTTACTCTCATCAGGGTAGTATCTGTAGATTGTCTATTAAACGTTCTGTAGCATTCATTACAATGTCTATAACATGTAAGCATCTAACATTTGGTCAGTAAAGTGTTATCTATATGTTATCAATTTAGGTTGTAGATGTTCATCAGCATATTAGCAGACATGCAACAAGTTCTCAGTACCTTTATATAGCAAAGTAAGAGCATTTTAGTAGTCAGCATGTAGCTGTTAACCAGTGTATCAACAGACTTTCAGTACACATTCAGTTGTCTATAAGTAGCAACACAAGATCATTTCAAATGAACTTTAAACATATATAAGGATACTTACTCCTGATATTTTGCTTTCGCAAGTATTTTCAAGAGTGCTGTACTAACTGTTTGTTGCATATAAATTACCTTTAAGTAGACAGTCATTTTACTTTAAGGTACATTCATCTATTCATCTGTTGTCACATTAGGCCCATCAAAATGAAGTGAAAATATAAGAAATGCTGTTGAATGACTCTTACTGGCCAACATCACAGACAGCATAGCTGCTAGTCAGTGGATGTTCAGCAGACAGTCAATAGACAGTTAGTACCGTCACTGGTGAGTACTTGATTTAAGATTAAGAAAATAACAACACCACAGTACAAGTACATATCTGCTAAATGGGAAATAAATACCAGAGTCATCAGTTTGTCCAACCAACTGCTTTTAATGAACTGCTGTCAAAAATTTCAATAAACATTAGTATGGACAACATGAAATGAAAAAGCCTCCTTTTTTTACATTGCAAGATAGATGTGTGAATTTGTGAAAAAAGTCAAAAGGTATTATTTATAGGTATATATATTAGATAGAGCCTGACCGATATATCGTTTTGCCGATATTATCGGCCGATATTAAAATTTTTTTACAGAACATATAACGCAGATAAAATGCTTGAAATGGTGTAATTACTTAGTTTGTCCAGCAGAGCGCGCTCTATTGTTTGCTACTGGCGACCTGGATGAAATGCTTTAAAGCTTATGTCTATGGAAAACCATTGAAACTTTGAACGGCCATATCTCCGTAACGGCGTGGC
>NW_015628362.1:1372-1784 GCF_001515625.1 Sinocyclocheilus rhinocerous
ATCCTGGGTGGCTACCGATGCGCGGAAAGTGGCATTCGAGAGGGCTGCTCGAGCTGAAGGGATCCCCCGTATTTGGTGGAGATCCGCCGGCGCGTTCGCGAGATAGTGACACCAGTCAACACTTTCACTTCAGTAAGGAGGTCTCTTGTTCAGGCAGCAGCATTCAAATGTGGTCTTATTCGACCGTAAGTGCCCTGCGAAGTGGACTTCACATGAAATTCCACCATGATTCCAGTTCCAAGGGAACGTACACGTTACATTCAAAGGGCATTAAAGTGCGCGAGACGTGAATTTATATTGTATATTATGTCACACTTCACACTTCTCTAGTAAGTTTTGTCAGTGTGTGAAGACAGTAGTGCAAATTCGTAAATGAATGTTCCGAAGTGAAATAAACTTCAACGGAATAAAG
>NW_015628363.1:0-1597 GCF_001515625.1 Sinocyclocheilus rhinocerous
GTTTGCAATACATGAATTATGAAAAAAATTAAATATTTGTTTGC
Organism: Sinocyclocheilus rhinocerous; assembly: GCF_001515625.1. NCBI lineage: Eukaryota > Metazoa > Chordata > Actinopteri > Cypriniformes > Cyprinidae > Sinocyclocheilus > Sinocyclocheilus rhinocerous. The sequence goes on from NW_015628363.1 coordinate 45, forward strand.
CATACATGAATTTTGAAAACATGAAAATATTAGTTTGCAATACGTGAATTATGAAAACATGAAAATATTGGTTTGCAATACATGAATTATGAAAACATGAAAATATTAGTTTGCAATACACGAACTATGAAAATATTTGTTTGCAATACATGAATTATAAAAACATGAAAATATTGGTTTGCAATACATGAATTATAAAAACATGAAAATATTGGTTTGCAATACATGAATTATGAAAACATGAAAATATTTTTTGCAATACATGAATTATGAAAAAATGAAAATGTTTGTTTGTTATACATGAATTATGAAAACATTAATATTTTTGTTTGCAATACATGAACTATGAAAATATTTGTTTGCAATACATGAATTATAAAAACATGAAAATATTGGTTTGCAATACATGAATTATGAAAACATGAAAATATTCGTTTGCAATACTCGAATTATGAAAATATTTGTTTACAATACATGAATTATAGAAACATGAATGTTTGTTTACAATATGTGAATTATGAAAATATTTGTTTGCAACATAAATTATGAAATTATTAGTTTGCAATACATGAATTATGAAAATATTTGTTTGCAATACATGAATTATGAAAATATTTGTTTGCAATACATGAATTATGAAAACATGAAAATATTGGTTTGCAATACATGAATTATGAAAACATGAAAATATTAGTTTGCAATACATGAATTATGAATAATTTTAATGTTTGCTTGCCATTCATGAATTTTGAAAACATGAAAATATTAGTTTTCAAAACGTGAATTATGAAAATATGAAAATATTTTTTTGCCATACATTAATTATGAAAAAATGAAAATGTTTGTTTGTTATACATGAATTATGAAAACATGAAAATATTAGTTTGCAATACACGAATTATGAAAATATTTGTTTGCAATACATGAATTATGAAAACATGAAAATATTAGTTTGCAATACACGAATTATGAAAATATTTGTTTGCAATACATGAATTATGAAAACATGAAAATATTAGTTTGCAATACACGAATTATGAAAATATTTGTTTGCAATACATGAATTATGAAAACATGAAAATATTAGTTTGCAATACACGAATTATGAAAATATTTGTTTGCAATACATGAATTATAGAAACATGAATGTTTGTTTGCAACATGTGAATTTTGAAAATATTTGTTTGCAACTCATAAATTATGAAATTATTAGTTTGCAATACATGAATTATGAAAATATTTGTTTGCAATACATGAATTATGAAAACATGAAAATATTGGTTTGCAATACATGAATTATGAAAACATGAAAATATTAGTTTGCAATACATGAATAATGAAAACATGAAAATATTTGTTTGCAATAAAGGAATTATGAAAACATGAAAATATTTGTTTGCAATACATGAATTATAAAAAAATTAAAATGTTTGTTTGTTATATATGAATTATGAAAACATGAAATTTTTTGTTTGCAATACATGAATTATGAAAATATTGGTTTGCACTACATGAATTATGAAAACATGAAAATATTAGTTTGCAATACACGA
>NW_015628364.1:0-1179 GCF_001515625.1 Sinocyclocheilus rhinocerous
GAACGGCGGCGACTCCTCCGCTCCCTCACGGACGGCAGCCGTCCCCGCCCCTCTCGTCACACCTTCGTTCATCTTCGGAACACAAATTAAGATATTTTTGATGAAATCCGAGAGCTTTCTGACCCTGCATAGAGAGCAACGCAACTGAAACGTTCAAGGCCCAGAAAGGTACCAAGAACACTGTTAAAATAGTCCATGTGACATCAGTGGTTCAACCGTCATTTTATGAAGCTACGATAATACTTTGTGTGCGCAAAAAAAAAAGACTTTATTCAACAATTCTTCTCCCCGAGTTACCATCTACCGCCATTATCGAGAGTAACACGACGATGTTCTTGGTACCTTTCTGGGCCTTCTCGGATTTCATCAAAAATATCTTAATTTGTGTTCCGAAGATGAACGAAGGTCTTATGGGTTTGGAACGACATGAGGGTGAGTAATTAATGACAGAATTTTCATTTTTGGGTGAACTATCCCTTTAACAAAAGTGTTATTTCAAAAAAAGAAGTAGTGTACAAAATGTTCTAATTGTACACTTTTACAGCTATTGATCATAATGATTACATTATAGTATTTGACATTTTACTATAAAATTTGCAATAAAGTTGTTAGTTGCGTTAGGCTAAAACATGAGTTTTTTCAGTATTATTTAATGTCCAAAGTCCAATGTAAGAATAATTTTATATACTGAAACCTCATGAATCATAAATCACGCTAAGGAGCATCTGGATCCAGTGACGGTAAAGTGAGATGCTATAAAGGTTTGTCCCATGACACTCAGTTGGTCTGTGTGACATTTCACTGTTTTAAACAGCCATCTGCAGTATGTGGTGGCTCTACTGTCTGGTAGCCAGATATCCATAGCTTATTGGAGTCAGCATTTGCAAAAGTCAAGGTTAGGCTTGTGTATGTGTGCAGCGGCATGAGAGTGAGGTCAGAAAGAGAATGTGTCTAGAGTTCAATGGTCAAGGATGAGTAATAAAGCTTTCATTACCCAGTTCAGGAAATGATGGACAAACACAAACTTTCATGACCTCGTACAAACATACAGAACTCTCACACAACAATAGATGCCGTTTCCTCGGGTGCTAAAGATATGCGTGTTTGTACATAAGCAAATCCTCTTATGAAGTAAGTGATGAAAATCCTCATTTGAGCGTTTAATCTCTGGTCTGACGT
>NW_015628365.1:0-270 GCF_001515625.1 Sinocyclocheilus rhinocerous
TGAACTGTCTGTGTAAGTTCTATGTCCCTTTGTCTGACCGAAGGAGAGAAAAGGGGTGCGTCCCTTTTGGAATGCAGGGAGAAAGAGGGGAGATGTCCTGAGGTCATGACACTGTCACGGGTGGAGATCTGCCATTCTTCTCACTCGGACATGGAGCTATTAGTCTGTCGCTTTCTGTTTATCGGATTATCAATTTATGCGTTAAACGGTCATGGGGTCCAGGAGTGTCTGTCGCTGGAACATTTCCAGATACCAGGTTCTTTGTTCTGT
>NW_015628365.1:415-523 GCF_001515625.1 Sinocyclocheilus rhinocerous
CGTCAGGGTCTGAGCAGGCGTACGCACTTTTCCTTGTGGCAAAGTCGGACCGGAGTAGTGCAACTGTTTGAACATCTAAGCTGCAATAATAATAAAAGCGGTGTACGT
>NW_015628366.1:0-4774 GCF_001515625.1 Sinocyclocheilus rhinocerous
TCCCATAACGCGAAATAAGATTTTGGTCATATCACCCACCACTATCGCTGACCAGTATGGTTTTACTCTTTGGCATGGAATACACTTGTTTATAAACATACAGGAATGTTCTGAGGTAGTTTACCCATTGGCTCTCAAAAGTCATGCAAAAATTATATTTGAACTCAAATAATTTGTAGAAAATGTATAAGTACACAAGGTAATCATTGAGATGTTAGCTGCAAAGTTGCAGAAATAGAAATCATTCCAAAAGTAACATCCTGTCACTTGTTACATGTTAAGACCAAAACTCTGAATAACATGGAAAAATTTTTCTTAATCATGTCACAACAACGCGTCAGGTTGATTTTTTTTTTATAGTGCCAAAGAGCAACTTTAATTAGCAGCAGTAATGAGACATAAATCGTAATTGATTGCAATAAAGTTAGCTATTAGGTTACATTTTAGCATGTTATTAAGCTGACAGTGTTGTACTCGAAAAGAATTAGATGAAATTATCCGGTTTTGATCACAGTGAACCGCTTTGTATTAATACTTTTCAGAATACAGTGTTTTTATTTTTTGTCTATTTCTCTTGATTCTTACGTCATCTTAGATTAAGTTTGTAACCTTTTGAAACCGCTTTGACGTAGGCAGGTTTTGGAACAGATAAACTCTCTTCTAGACTAGCTCTTTTTTGGGCATTGTTTCTGTGATTGTGTCGAGTGTGTGTCTGTTTGCTGTGTCTTCGCTCAGGTTCTAGCATGCCTCTCGTCTCTCCCTCAAAACCCTGAGGGCCAGATGGAATTATCTCAAGGGAGAGACGGAAAGAATCAGAAAGACGCCGTGAGGGAGCAAGTCAAAGAACAAATGAAAGCGTGCGGAGCAATGAAAGGACAGGAGTGAAGTGTATGTGATTTATATGCAGCCAGTGTGCCGTTTGGTCTCACCTTCGCCCCAGCTGCGAGACGTCTTCCTGTGACAGAGGGATTGAGAAAAGAGACGTGGAGTGAAAATATGATGATGACTCATGGAATTAATGTTGATGAAAATTACTGTTGAGTTCTGCAGAGGGAGTGTCAGTGACACACATGCGTTCTCATAGGAAATAGTACTGCAGAGTAATCTAGTGTTGTCGTGATGCCAACATTTCAGAAGTCAGTACCAGTAAAATAGGGTGATTATCAATTGTGATGCATTTTCACTAGAACAGGTAAACAAGTCAGTAGTATGGACCAAAAAGGATGCTAATGTAGCAATATGTAACATTTATTTGGCTGAAATATTGAGAGGCGGCTTGTTGCAGAAGAACTGATGGGACAAAAAATCTGGGGCTAGTTGCATAAACTTGCACTATGTTGCTTGCACTAAGCCACTATGTTGGTCAAACTGTTAGAACTAGTTTGACCAACTAGCAGTTAGCCAAGGGGTAAGAAGTCTTATTTTTCGGATTCAAGTTAGACCGAGCTACGTTTTTATGGAAGCGTTTCAAAAAAGTTATGACCAGTTTTAAAGAAAAAAATTAGATGACTAACTTTTAAGACTAGTCTAAGCCTTTTATGCAACCAGCCCCTGATATGTCAAAATAGATCATTATGACTTACTTCCTTCCGCTGAGCAAAAAATATGATATTTTAAAGAATGTTGGTAACTAGGCTTGCCGCGATAGACGGTGCTGACGGTGATAATGGTGTTAAGCCGCAACACCGGTTACGTCACTTGCCCACCGTGTCACCGACCCCCTAAAGAGGGAAAATTCAAACAAACTAAAAGCGAACAATTGCTTTACTCCAAATTGCCACTATTTGAAAGTGAAAGTAAAATGCTGCAGGCCGCTTTTACAAGCTATTTAAAAGCAAAGGAAAGTGAGGAAAAGAGGGAATGAGCTGTGACCTTTAAATTAGTAGCAGTAATTAGTCTTAAATCGTAATTTGTCTCAGAGTTAGCTATTGGGTGACATGTTAGCATGTTGCTAAGCTAACAGTGTTTTACTCTTAAAATGTATAAACATACATAGCATACACAAGTTAGATGATCCAGTTTTGATTGCACTGAACTACTTTGTATCAATACTTTTCAGAATGACATGTTTCTATTTAAAGGGTTAGTTCACACAAAAATGAAAATTCTGTTATTAATTACTCACCCTCATGTCATTCCAAACCTGTAAGACCTTCGTTCATCTTTAGAACACAAATTAAGATATTTTTGATGAAATCAAAATGCTTCATAATATCACAGTTGAACCACTGATGTCACATAAACTATTTTAATGATGTCCTCACTACCTTTCTGGGCCTTGAATGTGTCAGTTGCATTGCAGTATATGGAGGGTCAGAAAGCTCTCAGATTTCATTCATGACAGATTCTAATGTTTATAACCTTTCGGAGTAGCTTTGACATGGGCAGGTTTTGGAACATATACACTTTCATTTAGACTAGCTCTTTTCTGGGCATTGTTTCTATGATTGTGTCGAGTGTGTGTTTGTTTGCTGTGTCTTTGTGTCCGTACCTGCTCTCTCAGGCTCTAGCATGTCTCTCGTCTCTCCCACAAAACCCTGAGGGCCAACTGGAATTATCTCAAGGGAGAGACAAGAAAGAGTCAGAAAGACGCTGTGAGGGAGCAAGTCAAAGAACAAATGAAAGCGTGTGGCGCAATAAAAGGACAGAAGTGAAGTGTACGTGATTTATATGCAGCCAGTGTGCCGTTTGGTCTCATCTTCGCCCCAGCTGCGAGACGTCTTCCTGTGACGGAGGGATTGAGAAAAGAGACGTGGAGTGAAAATATGATGATGACTGACTCATGGAATGTTGATGAAAATACTGTGGAGTTCTGCAGAGGGAGTGTCAGTAACACACATGCGTTCTCATAGGAAATAGTTCTGCAGAGTAATCTAGTGTTGTCGTGAAGCCAACATTTCAGAAGAGTGATTTTTATATATATATATATATATATATATAATTTATGATTTTTTTTCCCACATACAATGAAAGTCAATGGGGTTCAATTTTGCTTTGTTGGGTTTTGCTGAGATGTTAGTCAGAAAATGCGGCCATGCAATCCTCTGGCCATGTGTTCAGCTGAAGCCTCTACTGATTTCCTTCTAATCATACTCAGCTGGTGGACGGCTTTACAGAGCAGCATGATGGTTTATCAGGCTGAGGTCCAGTATGGGGTCCATATGCCTACCCTGTCCTGAGAGTGGGACAGTGTTGTCTGTTTTGGACAACTCTTGCAGAATGCAGCTTCAGTGAAGGTTGTAAACTGATCCGGCGGTGCGACCTGTGAACTCTGACATGTCACTTAATGGCCGAGTGAGACGTGCTGCAATGGCAACCATGCTAGAAAAGCTTAACTTCAAATCAGTAGATCAATACTCAATAATGCAGTCACAGTAAGCTGAAGGGTCAGGACTTCCTTTACACGCCCGTTGTATTGATTTCTAAACATATATAAGTGCTTTAAATACTACTGGTAGTCTGCGTGTGTCGGAATAAGTATGACATGGTGTGAGGTAGGGCTGCATGATTATGACAAAACAATGGAAAAACCTTTAAGACAAACTGAAGAAAGAAAAAAAGCATGCATAATAACATAAGTGGACTTTGAACGATTGATTGCCGCTTTGAACGATTATGTAATTGTAATCACGATCAGGAATTCGATTAATTGTGCAGCCCTAGTGTGTGAGGTATGATTCAAAAACGCACTCCTTTCATAATAGGGTAGAGGTCATGGATAAGGATGTGGAGAACTATGTTGTCATAATTGAATGTCTGGATGATTAGTTGACCTTTATCATGAATATCTTTGCTTGTCATTGACCACGAGGGAAAAGAAAAATCTATTTAAATGCATGTCAAGTTGTGAGACTTTGTATTGGCTTCATGTGAGTTTGAATTTTTTAAATACCTTTTTCAAGAAGTTTCAATTCACTCAATTCAGATTTCACTCTAAAAAATTTAATGTGGTGAAATGTTATGTAAAAGCTATACACATCTAAATCATTAAGTTAATAAACATTTTACTAGGTAAAAAAAAAAAAAAAAAAAAATTATATATTTTTATTTAATTGTTTTGTTGCATTAAAAAAAGTATAATTTTTTGTTTGTATATGCTGTCATTTACAGTTTTTAGGAAGAAAATTAGAATACTAATATCATGAATTATTAAGAATCAAAACGCATTCCATTTTACAACCTGAACTAAGCATTTCTCTTCATAAAAAGATAAAATTAGCAGATGTTTTAAAATACTTATTGGTTATGAGGGTGTGCAATTCATGTTTAGGGCCCTAAGAAATCCATTTAAATGTTTGAATTTTTTTCCCCCTGTTTTACTTTTTCTGGGATTTTCTTGCGCGCACGAACAATGACTTACAAAGATACATAACAGCTACAAGTGTATGCACTACTTGCTTTATGCAAGCACTATATAGGATAAATCACTTTACAGGATTTAACCTATTATACTTTATCGACACGACTTGATAGGTGAAACAACAAACAGCCACCCACAAATAGTCTATAAACAAAACATCCGGCTGTCTTTGAGTTCACATGAACAACGGTTAAAGCTACTCGTCGTCAGGCTACAGAAGAATACCATAATTCCTCCGTTCAATTAGGCCTAAAACATCGCAGACCTCAGCAGCTGCAAGTTCCTTACGGCAACCCGTCAAAATACAAGTTTAGTTTAACGTGAAGAAAACGTATCAGAAATATTACTATTTAGCAGTCTTAAGACTCAGTGTAACAACAATGCTACTACTACTACTGCTACTACTAATAAATA
>NW_015628366.1:5093-15214 GCF_001515625.1 Sinocyclocheilus rhinocerous
AAAAAAAAAAGAATAGGTTTAAAATACAGACCTGTGGCTCTTAATTTCTTTTTATAAATTCATCATTTGTAAACTGATGTTTACTGTTCATTTTTTAGAAACATCAATAGCATTTGTATTAAAACTATATTCACTGAATGTAATAAAAAAAACAATCGAGAATCGAACCAAGAATCGAATCGAATCGAGAGCTTGCGAATTGAAATCGAATCGAACCGGGACATCTGAATCGATACCCAGCCCTACTCGGAACCCACGCAAGCTAGATAATTCCGCACACAGCTGCAATTCCAGGTTTTCAAACAGAGATGTCGACAAAGAGGCAAAACTTACAGACTGCAGCTTTAATTATTTTATTTTATTTTTTACAATTGTAGGACCCTATGAATTTTCAGAAATTCTGCATTGTATATTTATTTATTTATTTATTTATTTATTTTAGTAATCAAATGAAGGCATAAAACATTAATTTAATTGATCATTTAACATATTTTTTGGCAAACAAAATGCTGCACAACCGTTACTGTTAAAATGAAAACATGGAAGAAAAATTTGATTATTCCTTAAAAGAAGTTTTAATAATAGTTTTATTATTAGTAATAGTAGTAGTAGTTGTTGTAGAGTTCTTACATTAAGACATACATGTACAACGGTAATATATTTCTGTCACAATTTCTTAAAACAAACTTTTTGGGGGGGGGCATGAAGACATTTAAGTTTCTGTGTGTATACTGTATATTTGATGATAGTTTTTGTTAATTTAAAGTGTAAAATGCTCATGAAGTGACTTTTTAAGAGCAGACATTCCCTTTTATAGCATTCAATAAAAAAAATGTGTTTAAACACTTGCTGGACTACTATATTTCCCTTTATAACATTCATTTTTAATAAAAACAAAAAACAATTATCTAGATGAAGTTGTTGGCACCATGCACTAATCATGTAGGTTTGTGGACCACTATAGGTGAATAGTCGACCATCCTGACCAGTCCTCAGTCTAGTGTGTGTGTGTGTTTGTGTGTTTGGTCCCTGTGTGAGTGTTTGTGGTTTGCTGTGGTGTGATTCAAAATTGTGGTGTAATGATGTCAGTTGATTAATGCCACAGATTTTCTGCTTATCTGATCTGCTCCACGGTCAAACCCACAACTATAAACACCAACACAAGATAACAAACTCAGCCATTTCCTCGAGTGCCGTTGTGCTGTTTATTTAAGAGAGTGAATGTGTGCTCATGTGTGCTATGACCGTGTGTCAGTCATTATTACTATAACCCTTTTCCTATTGCTGCCGGTCGGCACAGCAGTTGCTGCTTCCGCTCTCAGAATCCCTTGTTTCCTGTGGAGTTTCCTGCTGGCTTCTGAAACGGGCTCATAGAGAGGCAGGAATGGGGCATTCGGCCGAGCAAGTGCATTAAATCATGCGAGAGGGCGCAGAGAAAAACTAAAAGCATGCTAGATGAGGGAGTGGAAGAGAGAGAGGGGAAAGAAACCATGCAGGCAGTGGATCTGGGCTCAGGCCAGCTGCTCTCGTCCCACGGGGGTCTTCAATCAACACATACACACATACACACACACACACACACACACACACGCTGCCTGCTGCTGCCCACTTACTGGACTGCTGACTCCGTCAACCTCCAGCACACGCACACTTATTGATCTTTACAAAAAAGGACAGTGAGCACAGGTTACTGTCATCCTTTCTTTTTTTCTTTGTCCATGTGACATGGAAATTGTCCAGTCAGCAGTTCATAGATGTTGTGACAGTTGTGACCCCCAAATGCTCACCGGCAGCAAGGTTTTGATTCATCAGCTGCCAAGATGCTGTATGTGACTTTTTGTGGACTTACACGTTCCAATTCAATTTACAGTTTATGAATGTTTGATGCATTTGAATTGGTTTCATACAGGATGCACAATTGTAATTGTGAATTTAAGTAAATTAAAACTAAATGGAATTCAAAACTTAATTCAACTGCTCTGTTTTATTACTTTTATTTTATTTTAATTTTTTACCATATGTGTGTGTGTATACAGTGTGTATATATATATATACATATATATATTTTACCATGTATGTGTGTGTGTGTGTGTGTGTGTGTGTGTGTGTATATATTGTGGTGCTGCATGGAAAATTCTAACTTTAATGTAATGTGAATTTTTATTGATTTTAAGTTTGATGGCAGTGTAATTTACACTGCTGTTCAAACGTTTGGGGTTGATAAGATTAAAAAAAAAAGTTTTCAAGAGAAGTCACTTTTGTTCACCAGGGCTGCATTTGATTAAAACAGTCAAATAAAGTAAAAACAGTCATATTTTGAAATATAATACAAGTTAAAATATCTTTTTTATTTTAATGTTTTAAAATGTGATTTATTCCTGTAGTGTCAAATCAGAATCAGAAAGAGCTTTATTGCCCATCTGAAATAGATTTGACACTACAAGGATAATGTTTTTATGATGAAATTGTTTTATTGATGAAATAGTTTTGCTATGATTGTGTTAGGCTAAATACATAGAATAAAAGTAACTGCACTTTACAAACTAAAAGTAATTGAAATTCAGATTCCAGTTGAAAATCCCATACCTGTTATGTGCCGCACACTGTATGTAGTAAGCTCTGTGTTCCTCCTCAGCCGGATGGCCTGTAAATAGGGATGCACCGAATGTTCGGCAACCGAAATTATTCGGCCGAAAATAGCAAAAAAAAAATCTCTTTCGGTGTTCGGCTGAATAAGCAAAAAGGCCGAATAATATGTACCTAACAATGACTAACGCGATCAAATAGAGGCACGCACTAATGCAGCAAACATTACGGCAGTGTGAGAAAGATGCAGAAATCATGATGCTGGTGGTTAGGCTACTGTATGATGATTGAAATAGCTAAATGGCCTCAAACGATTAGTAAATAAACTGCAGAATGTTATATTTTCTAATGCACGCAGGAATTGCATTTATTCTGACAGCGCTGCACGAGCTCACGGCGCCAGGGTTCAAAGTCCAAAGCGCGAGGAAAATCTGCGCTGAACTTGTTACTCGTCAGTTGCTCAGTAACATTTTTGTGAATTTTTTTTAAAGACGTGTGACAATGTGATACGTGCGACAAACATCTTCCCAAATTCGTAATGAGAATCATTTATAAATCTGCATGCTGTTGTCAACAACAAAAAAAAAGCACTGAGATCTTCCTGTGAGTTTCTGCCAAAATAAAAGCCAAGAAAAAGCAACAACTCCATCAACATTCATAAATGATAGTATTGTAATTTTACTGTTGTTCTGTAAAATAAAATAAAAAAGTCCTGATTCAAGTCTCAAAAATGGCCAAAAAATATTATTTTACTAACTTATTAATTTTAAGTAAAATTGTGCTTTGTTGGTATAATGTCTGCTAGAAAGTTAAAAAACGTTCAGTGTTAAGTAAATATTTTTTAATTGTTGTTTTGTAACTGATTTTTTATTTGAAAAGCAGGACAAAGCAGTAAAAAGCACATTTTGGCTATTTAATTTATGCAATGGTGAAAAAACGGCAAAATAGGCCTACATGGGGGAAAAAATGCGGGGAAAAAAAGTTTTCGGTATTCGGCCTTCCTGCCAAAGTGTTTCGTTTGGTTCGGCTTTGGCCAAGAATTTTCATTTTGGTGCATCCCTACCTGTAAACACACGCAGACACAGAGCAGGCCTATCATCAGCCATCAACATCACGCTCAACTCTATTTGTCAAATTCCTCTGCTTCTGATCAGCATTTTGCCGTAGCGTGTGCTGTGACCTTGGCTTTTTATAGTCTGTCTCTCTGGATGATAATTAGAGTGCTGACAGGCTGGCCGTTTCTCACGTCCTTTTTACATACACACACACACACACACACACACACACGCACACACACAATCTGCTGTTAAACAAGCTACCCGCTACTGTCTCTTCAGGACAAGCATCAACTTCCTTTTCCTCCAAAATTGCGGGCAGGATTGTGTTTCATGTGCAGTAGCTGTTGGACCTGTCGCTCTATTTATGTCTCTCCTAACATCCTTAACTTTAAGCCCGTGTTACCGCAGAATTCTGGCAGACACTGCTTGCTTTCCGTCAGACAGACAGCCACATGCAGACAGACACAACTGTTTGGCTCATCCGTCTGACATTAATCAGGCCTGTGAGATGCTTCAGTGCAGCATGAATTTCATTGTCATTTCATACAGTTTTTCAAGCCTGAACGGTTCTCATTTGATTTCACTTCAAGGCGCGTGCAGGCACAGCGCATGTTTCTCACTGACTGTCTAAATTAAGACCCACTCGATCACACACAACTGGATGACATTTACGTTTGGTTCGGCTTTGGCCAAGAATTTTCATTTTGGTGCATCCCTACCTGTAAACACACGCAGACACAGAGCAGGCCTATCATCAGCCATCAACATCACGCTCAACTCTATTTGTCAAATTCCTCTGCTTCTGATCAGCATTTTGCCGTAGCGTGTGCTGTGACCTTGGCTTTTTATAGTCTGTCTCTCTGGATGATAATTAGAGTGCTGACAGGCTGGCCGTTTCTCACGTCCTTTTTACATACACACACACACACACACACACACACACGCACACACACAATCTGCTGTTAAACAAGCTACCCGCTACTGTCTCTTCAGGACAAGCATCAACTTCCTTTTCCTCCAAAATTGCGGGCAGGATTGTGTTTCATGTGCAGTAGCTGTTGGACCTGTCGCTCTATTTATGTCTCTCCTAACATCCTTAACTTTAAGCCCGTGTTACCGCAGAATTCTGGCAGACACTGCTTGCTTTCCGTCAGACAGACAGCCACATGCAGACAGACACAACTGTTTGGCTCATCCGTCTGACATTAATCAGGCCTGTGAGATGCTTCAGTGCAGCATGAATTTCATTGTCATTTCATACAGTTTTTCAAGCCTGAACGGTTCTCATTTGATTTCACTTCAAGGCGCGTGCAGGCACAGCGCATGTTTCTCACTGACTGTCTAAATTAAGACCCACTCGATCACACACAACTGGATGACATTTAAGCAAGACAACCTGTGACAAAAAATCTTACCATTGACTTGAAAGCCATTCAGTTGTGCTGCACTTAATCTCTTGAGTACTGATTGGTGAAGGGATTACAAATTTAGGGCTGCATGTAAAAAAAAAAAAAAATCTAAATCATGGCAAGGGTTGCAATTTATTTAAATGCGCCTTGGATTTTAGAAAGAAGCGTGGCATTTACACGCGAGCAGGTCATGATCCTGCATGAAATGCTGTTCCACATGTACTACATCTCTGCATGTCCTCTGGGTTGCTTATAACATGCATTTGGGAATGTAAGGTGCACCAACTATCATCACAAACTTGTAATGAGAAGCGTTTATGAACTGGCTGTTGTCAACAAACGAGAAGCTTTAAGAGCTCCCTGTGGTTTTCCGAACAAGCTTGATGGTTTAACATTTGAAAATGAAGAAATGAGACAGCCATAACTATTTAGTATTGAAATTTTATAGTTGTACTGTAAAATGGCAAAAATATTTATTTCTTATACTAATTTTTATTTATTTTACTATTTTAGTACTTTTATTTGAGTAATTTCTTATTTTGGTACTCATGTAGTTGTAGGATTATTATCATTATTATTATTATTGTTATTAATGATAATAATTATGTGTTTTTATTACTTTATTATTATTATTATTATATTACTAAAAAAATATTTTAATGATTTTAATCATGATTATTTTAACAATAATCTTAAATTCTTAAAAAAACAATAAGCTTTCGTTCATTTATTTTGAATGATGCAACAAATATATACCATATGTAAAAAAAAAATAAAAAAAAAATTATTTTACACACTTTTACACCTACACAATGGCTCACGTAGTGGGAGGGACACATCATGCCACACTGGACGCTTGCGTTGTGAACCACTTCATTTATTTTTATTTTAACTATGAAGTCACAACGCCGCTCACTTCCAGTGTAGACACTGTGTCAGACAGCAATTGTTTCTTTTTTTACTGTTGCAGTATGTTGATATTTCCCTGTGTTTGTGAGTAGCTGCCATTGTTCTCTGTTGGAGACGTGCTTACATGAACGTATTGTTATTATTGTTACACAGAGACAGTACTTGTTCTTATTCATTCGTACTCACTGGACCACAAAAGTTTATATTTTCCATTTTAACGGTCTCCTCTTATCGTCTCCCTCAAGGCTTATTCCATAGGGTGTTTTCTTTTTCTTTCCCTCTGAATGTCAAATGAAATATGGATGAATAGGGCTCAGAGGGGCCCCAGAGCAAAGTCCCATTCATTTCCAATGCGGTCACTTTTGACTGCAAACAGTACGAGCGTGGCCGTTTTTTTTTTTTTAATGATTTTATTTATTTATTTATTATTATGTAAAGAACAATTTACTACTTCGATACCACAGCAAAAACTAGTAGCATATAGGGATGTAACGATTCACTCAACTCACGATGTGATATGATTCACGATACTGATTTCACAATACAATTTTCTCACAATTTATTTTTTAACAAAATTTGATTTAAGACATATTTTAAAAAAGGTGTCCTTTTGCTATTTCTCAGACCAAAAGGCTGCACATTACTTTGTGAAACTGAAAATGTCAAACAATATACTAACTTGAAATTTTAAAACAAATCCCAAATCAAATAAATAAATAATACAAATAAAAGAAATTTCTCCATGAAAGTAAACTAAGGTTTTGCCTGTGTATTTTAATCACGATTCAAACAAAGATGCTGCATACATGTTATTTAGATGGTAAAATTTTTAAATTTGAAACAAAAACAAAATGGTCTGACTTTAGCTTTGTGATACTACATAAAAATCTGAATGAAACAAAAACAGCAGATGGTCATTTAATGAAAAATCCCATTCAGAATCAATGTAATTCAATGTATTGAAATCTTCCTATTTACGAAGCTTACGAAGCTGCTATAGGCAAAATATATGATCTATGATCTGCTTTGTAAAAAAAAGAGGTGTTAAGATGTAAGGTTATTGTACATCCAGCCTGTATAAAACGATCAGTTTGATCATTCTTTTAAAATGTAATAAAATGAAATTAATTTAAAACAAAACCTTGCATTTTATTGTCAAGCAAGATGCTGCACAACAGAACTGTATAAATTAACGGAAAAAAATTGCTTGGTTATATGATATTTCTTAAAAATAATAATATTTGAGAATTATATTTTAGTATACAATAGTAAAATATTTCTGTCATAATTTCTTCAAGTTAAACGGGGCTTTTATTTTGACAAGTTGTCGTAAAGGTCTTTCAGTTTTACTTTCAGTTTTCAGAAGAAACAGTCAATTTTATAAATTGTCTTATGTAGTATGATGCTACAGTGTGAATGGTCTCGTAACACGCGTTTTCCTTGATGCATCACCAGAGCCAATCACTGATTTAAGCTGAATGCTTACTGGCTCACTGACGTTGACGAGATTAACCCCTTAAGTATCGAAATTTAGTACCAAACGACAAGACATTTTCAAAATCCCTGGTAGCCCTTTGGGCAGGTTTTGGTAGCCCAAAAAGGAATTTAACTAGCCCGAATAAAAGATATTGTATTTTTTCTTCAAATAACAAGTCAAGAGAGTAGGGGTGCAATGGATCACAAATCTCACGGTTCGGATTATATTACATTATCATATCAGATTTTGAGTCACAGATCGGATCATTTTTCAGATGAGCAAAAAAAATATGGTTCTTTATTACTTAATAAAGTACAACTTATTATTTAAAGAACAATTTACTACTTCGATACCACAGCAAAAACTAGTAGCATATAGGGATGTAACGATTCACTCAACTCACGATGTGATATGATTCACGATACTGATTTCACAATACAATTTTCTCACAATTTCTTTTTTAACAAAATGAGATTTAAGACCGAATTTAAAAAGGTGTCCTTTTGTTATTTCTCAGACCAAAAGGCTGCACATTACTTTGTGAAACTGAAAATGTCAAACAATATAATAAATTGAAATTTTAAAACAAATCCCAAATCAAATAAATAAATAATACAAATAAAATAAATTTCTCCATGCAAGTAAACTAAGGTTTTGCCTGTGTATTTTAATCACGATTCAAACAAAGATGCTGCATACATGTTATTTAGATTGTAAAATTTTGAAATTTGAAACAAAAACAAAATGGTCTGACTTTGCTTTGTGATACTACATAAAAAGTCAAGTCTCGAGTCTTTGGTCACGAGTCCGAGTCGAGTCTCAAGTCATTTAATGGCACGCTAAAAAAATCCCATTCAGAATCAATGTAATTCAATGTATTGAAATCTTCCTATTTACGAAGCTGTTTTATAGGCTATAGGCAAAATATATGATCTATGATCTGCTTTGTAAAAAAAAGAGGTGTTAAGATGTAAGGTTAATGTACATCCAGCCTGTTATTTATAGGCTATGCTTTAATCCATTACCATGTTCAAAACAGTTTTTCTGTAATCAAATTCTATAATAAGAGTCCAATCTACCATGACACATAAGGAAATATGTGACACAGATATTACAAAACCATACAAATAAAGTATTTCTTTAGTAAGTCAGGGGTATTCAGTAAAAGTTCCAAGAGGTGCAGCCTATATATTTTCTTCCAAGCAGAGGTCCGTTTTATAAATACATTTTTACATGTATTGTATTTTTACATTTAGATACATGCGAGGCCATGTGACAGAAAAATAGGCCTACTGTTTCTGTTTAGGGTTTTCCTCCTGAAATCTATACTGTTTTAATATTTTACTTAAAAGCATTATCTACTAAAAACAATGTAGCTACAATAATCAAAACATTCTCATCTTGAGCAGAAAAGAAAGATAACTAGCAGTTTCAAATTTTAAATTCTATCCTAGCCATCTAATGACAATTTTCCCAATTATAATTACCCTACATGATTCTTTTGAAATGTTCTTAGCCTACAGATTAATAATGCCTAAATGTAGATCAGAAACCTTGTCACATCTGGTTTGAACAGTCAGAGCCATAGGCCTAGGTTATAGATAGATATAGATACATAGATAGTAAGAAAAATAACTATATTTGCAGCATTGTTTTTTTCTGCTGTGTTTTAGTGAAGGTAATCTATAATTTTGCTGCTCACCGTGTTTTTGTTGTTGTTAAAATAACCGCGTCATCCGCAGCTCTTAAACTTGGCACTGGCGCACGTCCGGAGAGAGAGAAAGCGCAGGGAGCTGAAAGGGTTCGAATAAAGCGCGTTTGGCTTTAGATAAAAATACTAGACGATATAGCGCTGAAAGATATTTGCCATAAACGACCCTGAGCACTTATGTGATCCGCTCCACTGTTTTGGCTGCTCGGCTCGTGGTCCGGATGGATGCCGGGGCGAGGATGCGGTCCGCCTTTTGAATATCAGTTATTTAAGTATAAAAGACTCGAGTTGCTTTTAAAATATTCACGAGTCCTCGAGTCTGAGTCAAGTCTGAAGTCTATAAAAATGCGATTCGAGTCCGAGTCACTAACTCGAGTGCCCATCTCTGGTTTTATGAATGCGTCATTGAATTTTTCACTCAACCGATTTGTTAAAAAACATCAAGTTGTTTACAACCTAAATGTGTTTTCCTTTATTAACCTTCTGGGTCTGCTCACGAGGTAGTCAGAAATGCCAGGTTTTATATGTATATATGTGTATGTATATACGTTAGGGGTGTAACGGTACACAAATATGACAGTTCGGTACGTACCTCGGTTTTAACGTCACGGTTCGGTATGATTTCGGTACAGCAGGGGGAAAAACTAAACTTTTTTTTTTTTTTTTTTTTTTTTGTTTTTTTAAAAAAGTTGCTCTTTCTTTAAATACATTCAGTTATAGTTTAAATTTTCTTAGTGATAAAAATCTACCTCAGCTTATGCTTAAAACTATAGGAAGCCCTTTTACATTATAAGGTTACAATTAGGCCTAACAACTTAACCCAAACTTAAATTTAATTGCTATTTATTTTAGAATTAGGCCTAACAACTTAACCCAAACTTAAATTTAATTTATTTTAAATAGATGATCAACACTCAACTAAAAAAAAATAAATAAAAATTGTATGCAAACATGTAAATTGCACATAATGC
>NW_015628367.1:0-575 GCF_001515625.1 Sinocyclocheilus rhinocerous
TTGAGCCATTTCAGAAAAGCAGCTTTAATAAAACTTACCTGTTCTTTAGCCACCAATGCAACCACTTCAAGACAGCTGTTTGCAATCTACAAATGTTTTAAATAAAACAGTTACAGTTAAACAGTCAATGACGTTTGTTTCAAAGTTAATATTTTTCAACTCACTGTTGCCTCCAACTGCTCATTGAGACCCAGCGTCCAAAAATCTTTTATTTTCAGGACAATGTTGTCAACTTCAGCAATTGTCTCATCTGGTTTCTCTATTCTCAAGGCCCAGTCAAGCTTAAAGAGATATAACAAAAACTTTATTCATTTTTATTTATGAGGCACATGGTGTTGTATTAAGACATTAAACAAAACATAAAATTGAAAACAATCATTCATGTACCATTTCTGATTGCCTATGACTTGGTAGACAATCCCAGCACACTCTATTTGCAGACAGGTGTTTGATGTTACACACCATTTCATTTTCTGCTGTAATGGAAAAATGGTCTAAAGTCTCATTCTTTATCAAAGTTAAGACTCTGTGACGCCTACCTAAAACGGCTCGTTCTAACACGCCCCCACATATCT
>NW_015628368.1:0-1351 GCF_001515625.1 Sinocyclocheilus rhinocerous
GCAAGGCAAGACTGGACATTTCTTCTTCCACTTTTTTACCGGGTTCAGCTTTCAGCAAGGCACTACAAAATTCAGGAGTTTTTGTTTTAGGTCAGTTACTGTCTTTAACTGGACCTCATTTTAAGGACACAGAGGCTGTTGCAAAAGGACTGGGACTCCGATCTATTCGCTCAATTACTTGTTTTTTATTGAGGCATTTACAAGTGAAGATAAGCTGATTCTGGAGGACTTTTTTTCAGGGAGTAATATCCCTGATAGTGAAGACCCTTTCCCCTGTTTGACAATCCAACCGTTCTTTGAAGAATGTTCAGGTATTTTATTAAAACAAGAACAATCTTTTTTGATTTCTTTTCTTGTACAGGAAGGGTTTTGTATAAGATGTGTGTTCTGATCCTTAACAAGAAAATGCTTGACAAAAGAGTTGATACCCCATGGCGTTCAGTTTTTAAATTATGTGATGATGTAAAACCTGAATGGAGAGTGTTATATAAGCCACCATTATCAAAGAAAACAGGGGATTTGCAATGGAGAATTCTCCATGGAGCCATTGCGGTTAATTCTTTTATTTCTGTTTTGGATTCCAATAATAACCCTGGTTGTCCTTTCTGTTTTCAAAAGGAAACAGTTTTTCATGCTTTCATGTATTGTTTTAGACTTAAACCTTTATTTGTGTTGGTTCAAGAAATGTCTGTCTAGTTCAATGAGAGTTTCTTTCCTGAAACCATTATCTTTGGTTTTAAGTATGCGCAGAAAAAATGTTTTGTCTTTCAATTACTGAATTTTATTCTTGGGCAAGCGAAATTGGCGATTTATATGAGTAGGAAAAGTAAACTAGAGCAAGGGTGCAATGATGATGTGATTATGGCTTTTAGGTCTTTACTCAAAGCAAGAATACTGATTGATTTTAATTTTTATAATGCCATGAATGATCTTTCCACTTTTAAATTGAAATGGTGCAGTCATGATGTGTTATGTAAAATAACTGAAGATGATTTACATGATGTGTTATGTACAATAACTGAAGGTGATTTAGTTTTTTGTTTCTGAGTGTTTTTACTAAATATTTGATTGGCGTAAATGTACCTTGATATGTGTTGGGATATTTGTGAATAAAGTTTTTTTCAAAAATCTAAATCTCTCTCTCTCTCTCTCTCTCTCTCTCTCTCTCTCTTCAATTCAATATGTGCTTTATTGGCATGACAATTGTTACAATGTATTGCCAAAGCATAGTATGGGTGCTGAATCTAGAACAGATATATATGCAACAAAAACATGCATGTATATACATTTAAAAAGTAAAACAAATTAACATTTTAGAATCGTAGAATTCTACGAACAATTTATAATTCAA
>NW_015628368.1:7746-8322 GCF_001515625.1 Sinocyclocheilus rhinocerous
CTGTGAATGTATGTTGGTATTTGTTGTCCTCTTTAGGTAAACAGTAATTTGACTGTGGTCTGATAGGGGTGTTAGTGGTTTGACTGTGAATGCTCTGAAAGAGAATGGATCTAAATCTGTGATCATGTAATCAACTGTTGAGCAACCATGAAATGAACTGTAGGTGTACCTTCCAAGAGAGTCACCTTTCACCCTGCCATTGACGAGGTACAGACCGAGGCTTCGACAGAGCTCCATCAGAAGCTTCCCGTTTCTATTCACTTTGTCATCAGAGTTATTTCTTGGAAAGTTTACAATGTTTTGTGGGAAGCTCTGTTCAAAAATATAGTTATTCCCATTATCTGTGGTGTAGTCTGGAAGAGATCCTGTCCTGGCATTTAGATCCCCACAGATCAACACACTTCCCCGGGCCTGGAAGTGGTTAATTTGACCGTGGAGAGATTCAAAGATGTCCTCATTATAGTATGGGGATTCAGAAGGAGGAATATAGAGAGCGCATAAGAAAACATCTTTAGTGGTTTTGATCCATATATGTTTGATTTTGAGCCAGATATGTGATTCTTATTTGTCAATTTC
>NW_015628368.1:8677-11217 GCF_001515625.1 Sinocyclocheilus rhinocerous
CAAACAAACACAAATATGCAGCAAAACACAAACATACATGCAAAACGCAAACCCAAGCATACACGCGAATGCAAACACACACACACACACACACACACACAGCAATTAAACATATTGAATCTTTTACTGTCTCATACAAACCTTTTACAAATAAAAATTTACCATCACACTGTGTATCTCTACAAGATGATGAAAAGCAGTATGATTAAACAATGACGTAACTTGTTTTATCAAATAAGTTAAGTTTTGTAGATTTTTCAAACCTAAAACCATGATGCTTTAATGCAGGGGTCAGAAGTAGTCAAATGAGCCTCTGATGAATGCAAGGTGCTTACAGAGAGTTTTCTTTATGAATTAGACCTAAATTAGACTGAAAATCAGTTGTCATAAGGTTGTTTGCATCAAAAGTACTTTTTAAACAAGGCGCTACGAATGTCTCACAGAATCTTTACAACAGATTAGACTTTCTTTCTCACTTTAAAAATGGTATTATTAACCATGATGGCTCATAAAACAAGCCTGGAACCAAATTGAAGCATTCTAACAACAAGTACAACCATTGCAGAAAATGTATTATAGCACCGCAGTAAGATATAACTCTGGATGTGTGATTGACCAACTTATCAGACAGTTTTATATTACTAAGATTTGATCAAATAATTGATAGAAGAAACAATCAAAAAAATCGATAAGTCCAACTTATCACCCCCACCTGATTTGTCTGACGGCTTGGGATAAGATAATTTTCTTACTGATACAGATGTGTTAAGATGTTAACTATAATATGTGTAAAGTTCAATATTACTGTTAAAAATTGTTTAAAATGTAATCTTTTTAGCTTTCATGTCCATACTCAAGTGTGTTTTGTGTAACAGAGTCCTGAGACAAATTAAAATAGAATGTATGAAAGATTTTTCTCTTTAAGATATTTGTAATTACAGACTAAAAGCTTTAGTTTGATTAAAACAATTGTGTTTATACATTTCTCTTGAATACGTATATGGTAACCAGTGAGTACATGAAACAGTATAAATACATAACCTCATAAATTCAGTGTGATTCTATCATATTAATCAATAAAAAAAGACTTAATTTTTATACCATATCTGACTTTCTCTTCAAAACACAATTTTGTGTCTGACTTTCTCTTCAAAACATTTTTTTTTTTTTGAACAACCGGTTTGTTGGGGAAAAACACAGTGTTATATTTCTAAGGTAGGATGCTTGTAGTTAAATCACATCTGTAACCTAAAACATTTTTCATTCAAACTCTCTCTCTCTCTCTCTCTCTCTCACACACACACACAGCTTTCACAGACTCCCACAAACTGCCAACAACATTAAGTTTGTTTTATCATTTAGCTGTAGCTTAGACCCTAATGGATTTATTTTAAGCATTATTACAAGTATAGATGCTGAAAGAGCTCATTAACCTGTTTAACTCTAAAAAATGTGAACAATATAACTTAAGACTAGTTTGACAAATAATGGTACGCTCATAAAACAAGCTTGGACCCAATTTGAAGCATTCTAACAACAAGTACAACCATTGCAGAAAATGTATTATAGCACCGCAGTAAGATATAACACGTTGTCAGGTTTTAACCCTGACAAAATTTTAATTAACCCAGGATTGCAAACTAAAACACCACCTGTTACAACATTAAATCACAGACAGTCAAAAAAATAATAATGTTCAAAGGGAATATTTATTCCACTATTGTCCATGGCATAAGAAAAAATAAAAATACAAGTTTGAACAATAAGAAACAAACAAAAAAGGAAAAAAAAGAAAAGACAATAAGCAGAGGGGGAAAAAACACCAGTTCAAATTAAGTTTCGGTTTCAGGTTCACGTAGGAATTGCGTCACACTAGTGTACGTTTCCAACACATCAGATTCATGTCCACAATCATTTATAAATTGTCCATAGAGGAAAAAGGGAAAGAAAAAAAAAAGGAACATTAAATAAGCATTTGGTCATTTCATAATTATCAAACACAATCTCAAAGCAACAATAATCATTTAACACTCATAAAAACAATAAGCACACCGAATGTGCGAAAGTGAATGTGGTGCGAGTGCGTGCATGTATAGTAGTGAGTGATATGAGTATGTGTAATGGCGGCAGAGAGGTACTGACCAAGTTTGCGGTCATGACGAAAACTTGAGTGTAGCGGGATTTTCAGACACCAGGACAGGTGGATGAGCAGCCGATATTTGTCTTCAGAACAACTTTAAGTGCAGACGATCTGGCAGTGCCACGTTTAAAAGTAATTTGGAACTTCACAATGCACCAGACATCACTCACAAGAAAAGCAAATGTTTGAACAAACAGCCATCTTTCCACCTCGCAGGGTTCTCCAAACAATCACTCCCACACTACTGCAAACTTTTACAGATGACGCAATTACTCTCAGGTATGACTCACTTCCTTATATCCTCTTTCCTTCCGCTGATAATTGAAATGCTCCACCCCAAACACGCAAAGTGAAAACGAAAGTAAACCAAAAGATGTGGCACAACATTTTCACTGCCACA
>NW_015628368.1:11439-19393 GCF_001515625.1 Sinocyclocheilus rhinocerous
TTCAGAACAACTTTAAGTGCAGACGATCTGGCAGTGCCACGTTTAAAAGTAATCTGGAACTTCACAATGCACCAGACATCACTCACAAGAAAAGCAAATGTTTGAACAAACAGCCATCTTTCCACCTCGCAGGGTTCTCCAAACAATCACTCCCACACTACTGCAAACTTTTACAGATGACGCAATTACTCTCAGGTATGACTCACTTCCTTATATCCTCTTTCCTTCCGCTGATAATTGAAATGCTCCACCCCAAACACGCAAAGTGAAAAAAAAAAATGAAAGTAACCTGAAAGGATGTTCTGGCACAATGTTTTCACTGCCACACTCTCCCTCCCTTGAAGAAAACAACCCATGGTTGTTTAAAAGAAAACATGGATTAGAATCATAAATTCTTCTTCCTCATCAGAGGCTTCCTGAAACAGGTCAAAGAGTTTTTGTTTTTCCTGGGACTCCAATTCTTCGGCTGTTGGAAAACACATTTTTAAATTACAGACATGTGCTGTCCGGACATCTTCTCCCGTGTCTTTCAGGGCTATTTCATAGTTCAGAGGACCCAGCTGCTTCAGAATACGGTAAGGTCCCTTCCACTTCGGTGCTAGTTTTGCACTAAAATTATGTTGTGCACTAGACTGTGGGAAGTTACGTAACCATACACGATCCTTGCTCTTGAATGTTAAATATCTTCTCTTTTTGTTGTAATTTCTCATTTATCTCAATTTTGCTTTCTTACGGTTTTCTTTGGCTTGGGTTTGTAAGTGATGAAGATGATGGACCACATCATAGGAAGCAGTGTCTGGAGCTAGATTGAGGCCATGAAGCACTTTATCCATTGGACCTTGGAGTTTTCTACCAAGCTGGAGTTCTGCTGGAGATAGTCCAGTTGTCTCTTGGATGGCTGAATTCAGGGCGAATCGGAACTCGGGTAAGAACTGGTCCCACTTCTTGTGATTTTCATCCACATAGGCTGACATGTTTTTGAGGGTCCGATTTACTCTTTCAGTCATGTTGGTTTGCGGATGGTATGCCGTAGTCAGTTTGGGAGTAATTCGCCAATTCTCACACAGTTCTTTGAACACCGCTGAGACAAACTGAACACCCCTGTCTGAGAGAAGAAAATCTGGAACACCCCATCGAGTCAGGACTTCTTTTCTGAAGATAGAGGCAATATTCTGGGCAGTGGATTTACGCATGGGGAACAACTCAACCCAGCGAGAATAATAATCGACAAAAACTAGCAGGTACTCATTTTGGTTTGTACTTCTTGGTAGTGGACCCATGATATCAACTCCCAGCATTTGGTTTGGGCGAGTGGTAGTGGTTTGCTGCAATTTTCCAGCAGGTTTTTGATTGTCATGTTTTATTATTTGACATTTCACACAGGTTTTCACATGACGTTTCACGTTGGACCACATGCCTGGCCAGAATGCTACTTCTTGGAGTCGTTTGTACGTTTTATAGATTCCTCCATGGCCACTAAGAGGACTGGAGTGGCAGTGCTGCAGCAGAGAGGGCCGAAGACTACTGGGTACGTACACTCGATAGTGCATCTGGTTATTTAACAGGTAAGTTCTCTGATATAATTTGTCCTCAACAACTTCAAATTGGTCTTTCAAACTTGCATTGTTCTCTGCAACTGCTTGCATTATTTTTGTGACTTCAGGATCTTTGTGCTGTTCCTCCCACAGGACAACATCTGATAATGGCAGGTCTGACTCCTTGTGGCTGGTGTATAGACTGCAGCTCGAGACTGGTGAAGACCTGGATAGTGCATCTGGGGCTACATTGAGTTTTCCTTTTCTGTACTCAATGATAAAATCAAATTTTTGCAGTCGTAGGACCCAACGGATGAGTCGGCTGGTGGTTTTAGTGGAACCCATGACCCATTGTAGTGCAGAGTGATCAGTGACAACTGTGAAAAGTTTGTGTTCCAGGTAGTGTTGCCATTTCTCTAAAGCCCATACGACTGCCAGACATTCTTTTTCTGTTGCCGTATAATTAAGTTCAGCTCCTGTTAGGGTTCTACTCGCATAGGCAATGACCTTCTCTTTGCCCTGGTCTTTCCGTTGTGCCAGGATGGCACCCAAACCAGTGTCACTGGCATCGGTGTAGACGGTGAATTGGAGCTGAAGATCTGGATGGCCAAGGATGGGTGGTGAGGTGAGGCAAGACTTTAACTTCTCAAATGCTTGTTGGCACCGAGTTGTCCATTCAAACCTATGTCCTTTCTTTTTTAGTGAGTTGAGGTGTTCGGCTATCCTGGAGAAATTCGGGACAAACCACCCCGCCAATTCAAGAAACCTTTGAACCTCCTTCAGGTTTCTAGGCACAGGGTAGGCATGAATGGCCTCAGTCTTACATGGGTCTGCGGAGATGCCGTAAATGCTTGCAACATGTCCTAGAAAGCTGATTTATTGAAGACAGAACTTGCTCTTTTTCAAATTAATAGTTAGACCAGCAGTCTCCAATCTGTGGAGGACAGTTTGAAGGTCATGAAAGTGCTGGGTGATTGAAGGTGAGTGAATGAGGATATCGTCTATATAGACGAAGCATATTTTTCTCCTTAGTTCCCCCAGGACTGTTTCCATAAGTCTCTGGAAAGTGGCGGAAGCATTTTTGAGACCAAACGGCATAATATTAAATTGATAGAGACCTGCAGGAGTGATGAAGGCCGTCTTGGCTTTGCTATTGGGGTCCATAGCTACCTGCCAATAACCACTGTTGAGGTCAATTGAGAAAATAGCTGCTCCAGAGAGTGACTCCAAGATTTCTGTGATGTTTGGGAGAGGGTAAGCATCACTTTCTGTTACAGCATTGACCTTTCTGTAATCCACACAGAATCTAAGTTTACCATCTTTTTTAGGTACCAAGACCACTGGAGAGGCCCAACCAGAGTGGGATGGCTCAACAATTCCTTGTAACAACATTTCCTCAAGTTGTTCCTCCATGGCAAGTTGTTTAAAAGGGGACAAGCGGTATGGTTTGTGCTTAATGGGTACCAGACGAGTGGTATAAATGTGGTGCTGCAGAACATCAGTGCGTCCAGTCTGGAGAGTACATACCCAAGGGTTGCTTTTCAGAATGTGGAGCAACTGTTGTTTACCATCTGGAGGTAAATGAGCTTCATTCACTGCATTTTCGAGTAACATTTTTTCGTCCATACTGTCAGGTTGTGGAATTAGCAGTTGAGGGGTTGGAGGGGGAATAGAATTCAACAAGGACAGATTCTGTGTTGATTTCTTCTGTTGCAGGTATTCAGATTGCGGACTCACAATTGGCACACTGGCATTACCTGGTTGAAAGGGGTACTCTTTTGCAGGGGCAAACTTGAAAGAATATTTTTGATCCGTGACATTAAGCTGCATTCCACTAAAGAAAATAAAGTCCAACCCTAGGACTACAGCATAAGCGAGGGCTTGTGATGATAGAACAGCAACAGGTATAGTGAAATCTTGGTCGTGGAGTTGTATAGTGGTATTCATCCAGCCTAATGGAATCTCTGCTTCTCCATTTGCTAGATAGAGAGGACCACTGGACCATGGATGGAGCTGATCTGGTGATGTAAGTTGTCTCATGAGACTTTCATGAATAAGTGTATAACTTGCACCAGTATCAACAATTGTTTTTCCAGTCCATGCAGCAATACTAACGGGAACAACCACCTGCTGAGGTACTGTCATCAGTGCATTACGGTTTGTGGAGGTAGAGGCTTCCTTGCTTTTAGTTGGAGGCTTCTGCATTTATGTAGCAGTAACTGAGTTGTTAGAAGACTGACCCCTTGTCTGGGGTGATGAATAGGGATATTTGCTGATGGTATATTGGTGACCAGATGATTGATGAGGTGACTGTGGAGGGATATGGTGTGGACACTTGCTTGGTGGATGCTGTCCTCGGCATCTCCAACACTGAACTGGGATTTTCTCAGCAGGTTGGTTTAATGAGGGTCTGGGTGATGTGGGTGGATGCTTAGGGCCCCTTCGACCTTCATATCTAAGCTGTTGTTCATAGTCTTTTTCTAGTTGATGTCCTAACTTGACTAATTCCTCTACAGTACTCACCCGACTACGCAATTGGCTGGCAAGGTAAGGCTTAATGTTCTTAAGTATCATCTTCACAGTTTCACCTTCAGTTAGATCTGCCTTCCATCTTTTACACAAAGCTCTGTAGGACAATGCAAAGTCTCGTATAGATTCTTTCTCACCCTGGATTTTTGTTCGGGCACGTTCAGCCAGTTCATCGTCATAATCTTCAGACAAAAATGCAGAAAGAAATGCAGCCTCAAATTCTCTCCACGTAGATATGCTGGAACGCCTGACTTCCCACCAATCCCGAGCAGTTCCATGAAGGACAGTACGGAATGTGGCTAGGATATCTGTATCAGTGAGGGGATGAAGGGCCAAGAAATCCTGACATTTGGTTAAGTACAGTAGGGGGTCTGCATCGTCTGATGGTCTACCAAAAGTGGGAAAAGTTAATTTAATATGATCACTTTTTACTATAGGTGTGGGAAGAGGGGTTGAAGAAGTTGAAGGAATTGCTAGAGTAGGGCCCATTCGACCTTCATATCGAAGCTGTTGTTCATGGTCTTTTTCTAGTTGATGTACTAACTTGACTAATTCCTCTACAGTACTCACCCGACTACGCAATTGGCTGGCAAGGTAAGGCTTAATGTTCTTAAGTATCATCTTTACAGTTTCACCTTCAGTTAGATCTGCCTTCCATCTTTTACACAAAGCTCTGTAGGACAATGCAAAGTCTCGTATAGATTCTTTCTCACCCTGGATTTTTGTTCGGGCACGTTCAGCCAGTTCATCGTCATAATCTTCAGACAAAAATGCAGAAAGAAATGCAGCCTCAAATTCTCTCCACGTAGATATGCTGGAACGTCTGACTTCCCACCAATCCCGAGTAGTTCCCTGAAGGACAGTACGGAATGTGGCTAGGATATCTGTATCAGTGAGGGGATGAAGGGCCAAGAAATCCTGACATTTGGTTAAGTACAGTAGGGGGTCTGCATCGTCTGATGGTCTACCAAACGTGGGAAAAGTTCATTTAATATGATCACTTTTTACTATAGGTGTTGGAAGAGGGGTTGAAGAAGTTGAAGGAATTGCTGGAGTAGACACAGATGGTGGAGTTGAAGTAATGGTGGTGCTGGGAATTTGTGGTGTCAATTTTTGTTGCTCGTCCATTTGATTTTTGAGATCCAGGAATCCTTTTTCCGTCTCATTTCTCAATTCCTTTACACACAAAGAAAGTTTGTCAATTTGAGTGTCACGTTCTGAAGTAATATGATCTTGGCTTGTTTGAAATGTGTGTTGAACAGCTTTGATATCCTGCTGGACTTCTGACTGAAGTTGGTCTACCATGAATCACATTTCTGACACCAAGGTAGATTCCACCTTTTGGAGTTCAGCTGTAATAATTTGCTTCATAGTTTTAATCAACCTGTCTGTTTCAGATCCCTCTTGTTGCTTGGTAGTGGTCAACAGAGTGAAGACTTGACTCTTGTTATCCTCAATTTTTGCAGCAAGGTCCGCGAGTTGATTTTTGTTTTGAGAAGATGTGGCTTTCATTTCTTGGGTAAGATCATTCACTGTTTTTTCTTGCCTTTTCATATAGTCAAATAGATTATCCCAGTTCCCTTGTACCTGAGAAGTAAACTTATGAATTTCTCTTCCAGGAGTTGGTAGAATGTTGGGTAGGTTGTGCTGTGCACTTGAAAGAGATCCTCCTTCGGATGATGTGCATAGTTGCATGTTAGCCACTTGTGGTGCCCAGGTGAGAGTTTGCACTGGAGTGCTGCCGATGGTGGAGTTGAAGTAATGGTGGTGCTGGGAATTTGTGGTGTCAATTTTTGTTGCTCGTCCATTTGATTTTTGAGATCCAGGAATCCTTTTTCCGTCTCATTTCTCAATTCCTTTACACACAAAGAAAGTTTGTCAATTTGAGTGTCACGTTCTGAAGTAATATGATCTTGGCTTGTTTGAAATGTGTGTTGAACAGCTTTGATATCCTGCTGGACTTCTGACTGAAGTTGGTCTACCATGAATCACATTTCTGACACCAAGGTAGATTCCACCTTTTGGAGTTCAGCTGTAATAATTTGCTTCATAGTTTTAATCAACCTGTCTGTTTCAGATCCCTCTTGTTGCTTGGTAGTGGTCAACAGAGTGAAGACTTGACTCTTGTTATCCTCAACTTTTGCAGCAAGGTCCGCGAGTTGATTTTTGTTTTGAGAAGATGTGGCTTTCATTTCTTGGGTAAGATCATTCACTGTTTTTTCTTGTCTTTTCATGAAGTCAAATAAAATTTCCCAGTTCCCTTGTACCTGAGAAGTAAACTTATGAATTTCTCTTCCAGGAGTTGGTAGAATGTTGGGTAGGTTGTGCTGTGCACTTGAAAGAGATCCTCCTTCGGATGATGTGCATAGTTGCATGTTAGCCACTTGTGGTGGCCAGGTGAGAGTTTGCACTGGAGTGCTGCCAGCCAGAACAGGAGAAGACATTAACATATGAGACACAGGATGCATGGGGCTGAATGGAGTAGGGGTATTATTTACTGCAAAGACACCAGATGGAGGTACTGGTGACATCAGAGGTCGCACTGCTGGTGGCCATACAGGAGTTGAGATGTCTGGAGGGGACTCCATTTCTATAAAAGTGGATGGAGAAGGAGGGACAGTTGCCATATGTGTTGTGTGGGTGAAAGAAATGTTGGGCAGAAAATCAGTAAATGTAAATCAGTAATTGTGTTTGTCAGTAATTTCATGCACCACACTTTTCTCAAAACACCGACATACAATTTATACAAATGGTTGGTAACCTTTTAAGCTTTTCCAAATAACACTCCCGTAATAAAAAAAACACTGAATTTCCAAAAACACAACAGTTTTCTTTTAAAGGGAAAAAAACCCGTTAACCTTCAACAATTTACCATAAGGTTTCAATAATTCCCTAACAAAACAATTCACAAAAATAAATGTTCAGGTTTTCAAGTTTTCATAAATTCAAGTTTTTAAACTCAAGTCTTTAAATTCAGGTCCCTGTTCGGGCGCCACTCTGTAACGGTGGCGGCTGCCCTAGCATAAATAACTCTATGAGGAAAATATTCGGGCGCCAGTCAGGTTTTAACCCTGACAACATAAATTCAAGTTTTTAAACTCAAGTCTTTAAATTCAGGTCCCTGTTCGGGCGCCACTCTGTAACGGTGGCGGCTGCCCTAGCATAAATAAACTATTAAGGAAAATATTCGGGCACCAGTCAGGTTTAAACCCTGACAAAATTTTTATTAACCCAGGATAGCAAACTAAAACACCACCTGTTACAACATTAAATCACATAGACAGTCAAAAAAAATAATACTGTTCAAAGGAAAGATTTATTCCACTATTGTCCATGGCATAAGAAAAAATTAAAATACAAGTTTGAACAATAAGAAACAAACAAAAAAAACAAAACAAAAAGACAATAAGCAGAGAGGGGAAAAACACCAGTTCAAATTAAGTTTCGGTTTGAGGTCCACGTAGGAATTGCGTCACACTAGTGTACGTTTCCAACACAGCAGATTCACGTCCACAAACAATTATAAATTGTCCATAGAGGAAAAAGGAAAAAAAAAAAAAAGAAAAATTAAATAAGCATTTGGTCATTTCATAATTATCAAACACAATCTCAAAGCAACAATAATCATTTAACACTCATAAAAACAATAAGCACACCGAATGTGCGAAAGTGAATGTGGTGCGAGTGCGTGCATGTGTAGTAGTGAGTGAAATGAGTATGTGTAATGGCGGCACAGAGGTACTGACCAAGTTTGCAGTCATGACGAAAACTGGAGAGTGTAGCGGGATTTTCAGACACCAGGACAGGTGGATGAGCAGCCGATACTTGTCTTCAGAACAACTTTAAGTGCAGACGATCTGGCAGTGCCACGTTTAAAAGTAATTTGGAAC
>NW_015628368.1:21430-33740 GCF_001515625.1 Sinocyclocheilus rhinocerous
GTGTAGTAGTGAGTGAAATGAGTATGTGTAATGGCGGCAGAGAGGTACTGACCAAGTTTGCAGTCATGACGAAAACTGGAGAGTGTAGCGGGATTTTCAGACACCAGGACAGGTGGATGAGCAGCCGATACTTGTCTTCAGAACAACTTTAAGTGCAGACGATCTGGCAGTGCCACGTTTAAAAGTAATTTGGAACTTCACAACGCACCAGACATCACTCACAAGAAAAGCAAACGTTTGAACAAACAGCCATCTTTCCACCTCGCAGGGTTCTCCAAACAATCACTCCCACACTACTGCAAACTTTTACAGATGACGCAATTACTCTCAGGTATGACTCACTTCCTTATATCCTCTTTCCTTCCGTTGATAATTGAAATGCTCCACCCCAAACACGCAAAGTGAAAAAAAAAAGAAAGTAACCTGAAAGGATGTTCTGGCACAACATTTTCACTGCCACATGTTCTTGAAATCAAACAATTGTCTTTGTCTTAAGAAAAGAGTCAAACAGTCTCATCTGGTATCTGAATATTCAGTCTGTCTTCATCATGAAATAATGAACCCATCTTTACCCCATTCTGGAGAATGTGTGTTGTGTTAGACAGGGTGCTTCATGACCCAAAGGGGTATGTTTGTTGTGTTCTCTACCTCCGCATGTCTTCATCTCATTGAGCGTGACCAGTATTTAGGATGGCCAGGACTGTTAGGCAAGGCAGGGCATGTTTATTTATATAGTACGTTTCAGACACAATGGTAATTCAGAGTGCTTTACATAAAAGGAAGTAAAATAATAATTAAAAATAATAATAATCACAACAGTAAAACAAGGAATTTAAAAAACGTTTAAAATAATTTAAAATTTTATTTAAAATGAATGAAAACAGTTAAGAATAGAAAATAGTTATACATAAAATACAGTGCAACCAGTTCGGACGTGGCACAGTGCTCATTCAGTAAATGCACTGCTAAATAGATGAGTTTTGAGTCTGGATTTAAATGTGGCTAATGTTTAGCACATCTGATTCCTCTTCTGGAAGATGATTCCAACTGCGGGTGGCATAATAGCTAAAAGCGGACTCCCCTTGTTTTGAGTGAACCCTTGGTATTTCTAACGGACTCGATCCTAATGATCTGAGTGGTCAGTTAGGTTTATATTCAGCGAGCATATCCGCAACGTATATAGGTCATAGGCCATTGAGTGATTTATAAACTAGTAAAAGTACTTTAAAATCAATCCTAAATATAACTGGAAGCCAGTGTAAGGACCTGAGGACTGGTGTGATATACTCAGATTTTCTGGTTCGAGTCAGAATCCTGGCAGCAGCGTTCTGGATGAGCTGCAGCTGGATGTCCGAACTGATTGCACTGTATTTTATATATGTATAATCATTTTCTATTTTAACTGTCTTAAATTCATTTTAAATAAATGTTTTAATCATCTTCAAAGTTTTTAAATTCCTTGTTTTATTTTTGTGATTATTATAATTTTTTTATGATTATTTTACTTTCTTTTATGTAAAGCACTTTGAATTTCCATTGTGTTCAAAATGTGCTATATAAATAAACTTGCCTTGCCTTGCCTAGCGGTCAGTAACTCTGGTGTAATTTGAACGGTAGTGGGCGATCTAAAAATATCCCGTTCCCGAAGTAGTTTCAGAACAGCATATCTGCTATTTACTCATTCTTATGGAACACCGGTACAGCCTGCACTCAGGACTGTTATGCACGCGCTGCATGCATGGACCAGCGCTTTCTGTGTCACGCATTTTATTTGCAGGGTCTGTGCGTGCAGCATGTGCATAATGGTCCTCAGAGCAGGCTGTACCGGGGGTGAATATATGGCCCTCAGACAGAACAGGCAGGTTGTCGATGAGTGACAGAGCAGAATAAGGATGGAGCAAAGTGTGGATGCGCTGTACTCGAAGGACATTCAACTTGGTTTTGGTCATATTTTGCTTAGCCTATCATTTTAAATGACAGATGTCTTATTTATTTATTTATTTTTCTCTCCAACACTTTTCCTACTGTGTTAACAGCAAAATGTTAAACGAATTGTATCTTGACAAGATGAATAAAAATAAGAAATAAATTTTTTTTAAAGCCGTCTGTTCTCCGTCTGTATATTGCTGTTATCTGTGTTTGTCTCAGTAAAGTGAAATGAATATATGCACAATGAATCTTTCACAATGTCTACAATTTGCATGCAATTTCAGCACTGCGCAATAACTTTTGAGTGGTGAGTGGATTCTAACTTATTCACATCTGATTGGCCATTGCATTGCAGAAATCAACAGTTATCTGTGATTGGCTACACTGATCAATGCTTTAAAGTGCCCCTATTATGGGTAATGAAAGGTTTATATTTTGGTTTAGGGAGTCCCCAACAACAGGTTGACATGCATGCAAGTTCAAAACGCTTTCACTGTCTTATAATATGCATTTATTTTTACCTCACTTGCTCAATGACTCCCAAACGATTCACTCAATGATTCATATTTCCAAACCCCTCCTTTACGTGACGCTAATCTGCGGTGATTGGTCAGATTGGTCTCATTTTCATTTCATCATGCCTGTAATGCCTGATAAAGCAGCGTTTGTGAGACCAATGCGAAAGGACCAACAAATGGGCGGGCAATATGCTAATGTTTCATGTTGACGTCAACATGAAACGGCTTGGGATTCATTTTAAAAACGACTCGTTTCAATGATTCAGAGTCAACTCTTTCTTTTGAGAGACAATAACTTTATACACGGTGCACTTTCAGAGGTAAAACTTTGCAGGATGTTTTCATTCACTTAGAGTTGTGTTACACACTGCATGAAAGGTAATTTTCAAAAATTCATAATAGGGGAACTTTAATTGTTCTTTTTTTTTTGCAGTTTACTCAAATAAAATATACAATATATATTTTGTCATATTATATTGGAATCATAATTGTGATTCTTGTTCTTTTCTTCATTTACAGAAATAAGGATTTTCGACACAGGTGAGCCTTTAACTTGATTTCTTTCTCTTTAACGTAAAATTGGATTATTCACTGAATATAAATATAGCGAATCCATATAAGGATTAACTTTAAATGCATGTTATAAATAGAAACTCTGCCTATGCTTGCATGTTAATTATTTTTATGTTATATTAGTGTCAAGTGGCGCCAGTGTGTGTGGCAAGCCGTCTGTTCTCCGTCTGTATATTACTGTTATCTGTGTTTGTCTCAGTCTCTTTGACTCATCACTCTTTTTGCGTAATCTCAGCCATACATGCTGTGCTTCACTGGTAAATTATGATTATATGGTGAAAAGGCTAACCTTGATCAATACAAGATCTTTTTTAAATAAAACGTTTATTTTGCATGAGTTTTTTTAACGCTAGGGACTTGGACTTTTTATTTATGACTGAAACTTGAACTACCATAGGAGATCTCAGTCCTTTTTCTGAACTTGTCCCATCGAACTGTAATTATTTTAATACTCCTAGACTGTCGGGACAAGGAGAAGGTCTTGCATCTATATTTAAAAACTCTTTTAACTGCAAGATTTTGCGTGCTGATGTTTTTTCCAGCTTTAAACTGCAGTTGTCTCAAATAATGGTGCACTCTGGTCCTGTAGTATGTGCATTAATATATCGGCCTTCCAAACTGAATAAGGACTTTATTCAGCAATTTGCTGACTCTGTGAGTGGACTTTTTTTTTAACATCCATGTTGATTGCCTATTCGATACTTTGACAAAGGATTTTTTAAATCTTGTGGATTCTTTTACTTTACTGCAACATGTTCATGGGCCTACACATTACCGTGTACATACCCTAGATCTTGTATTATCTTATGGTCTGTCAATTTGTAATATTGTACTAGAGGATGTGGCCTTTTCAGATCATAAAGCTGTCACTTTTGAGATGTCTTTCAGTCATGAGACAAGTAGGTCTGTTGTTTCGACTCGTTAGGTTCGGAAATTAGACTCTACAGCTGTTGAACATTTTGAAAATTTGTTTATTCGAGCCCCTCTTACGACAACCTTGGAGAATCCCCCTTCCCATATGGATGTGAAGATGTTACTAATTGAGTTTAAGTTTAGTTGAGTTTAGTTCTTCTTGCTCTTCCATTTTAAACTCTGTTGCTCCTTTAACAGTTAGATCTGCTAAGCCAAAAACTGAGCCCTGGCTTATGAGGTCACTCTGGCTCTCAGACAAGCCTGTAGAAAAGCTGAGCACAACTGGAAGAGGGATAAACTCCAGGTGTCTTAAGACATTTTTCGGGAATCTCTTTCCACTTATCAAAGTTCTGTTAAAGAAGCTAAAAAGAAATACCTTTCAGAGTTAATTGCTAGTAAATATCATTGTCAGGGGTCCGGGCCCTGTGTTTCTCCCTCTCACCACCAGAGGTCGCCATCTCCCTTACTCCCGGACTCCATTCCCCAGACTCCACTCACCTGTTCTCTCAATACCTGATAATTGATTAATTTGCCCCAGCTGTTTACCTGATTGCTTTTTTCTTTTTAAGCTCCCTGTGTTTTCTGTTCTGGGCTCGTTTGTCTCACGTAGGTTGTGTTCATGCCTGTGATTTCTGTCTGCCCTGTGCCCAGTTTATGTCCCGTTTTCAGCATTTATGTTACTCTAGCTTTTTCCCCTTTGGGGTGGTTTCATTTGTGTTTTTGTTTATTTTGTGATTTATAAATAAAGAGAGCCCATCTGCCTGCATTTGAGTCTTCGCCTCTTTCGAACAGTGACAATCATAAACCTAAAGTTCTATTCAGTACTATAAATTCTGCTATAAATCCAAGTGAGAGAGTTGATGAGTCTTTGACTTGTGAAGATTTTGTAATTTTTTTATTGTAAACAAGATTATGGCAATTAGATCTGAGATAGTTAATTGTAATTTGGATCCATCGGTTCCTACTCTATGCTCTGCTACGTTTACCCATTTTGAGCCGGTATATTTGGAGTCACTGACTGAGATTGTAAGCTGGATGCTCCTCCTCCCCCTCCTGCATCAACTCTAATAGCTGACGACTTTGCCACGTTTTTCATTAATAAAATTAAAAACATCAGTGCACAATTTTCCACACCACAATCAGTCAAGCACATCTTACCAGCAAACATACACTCATTCAAATCCTTCTCTTCACTCTCTGAGGCAGACGTCTCCAAACTCATCCTTTCTAATCATCCTACTACTTGTCCGCTTGATCCTGTTCCATTTAATCTGCTTCAAGCCATTTCTCCTGCAGTTGTACCTGCACTCACTCACATCAATATTGGCAAAGGGCATCTCAGGAACCGCACTCCAGTGTTTTGAGCCTTCCCTATCAGATGGGTCCTTCAAAGTACCTTGGAGAGGTGAGGTGTCCAAGTCGCAACATCTAACTACTGGGGTGCCTCAGGGCTCAGTTCTTGGACCACTTATATTCTCTGTCTACATGGCATCATTAGGTTCTGTCATTCAGAAACATGGCTTTTTGTGCTGTGGTGATGTAGGCTGTAGCAAGGTGTGGGTCCTCGAGCTTATGCAGCAGGTGTCGAGGCTGTGTCACCTGTCATCCTGAAGTGAGTTGGTCTGGGTAAGATGGTTGTTTGTCGATGTTGTTAGCCAGTAGGCTATCCGTGGTACCCGCGATGTGGAACAGCCGGGTTAGACTCTCACTGGTGAGAGTGCAGGTGGTTCCAGGGATTGCAGGGAATTGTTATGGAGATTTTGTAGTGTGCAGAGAGTTTCAGACTGACCTAGTGATGATGGCAGGAGAGGAGCAGTGGTTGTTAGCCCTCTGTTTTGCCCGAATGTCACTAGAAATCTGATGATTGCGGTGTCGCTTTGCTCTTGTGGCGGCACCGACTTGAGCTTGCCTGAGTTGTGTTGGTAGAGGTTTCGCTGTTGGGCATGTGAGCCCGTTGCTCCATCCAACGTTGTCTGGCTGCTTCTGGGGTGTAGACCGGTTTTAAGGGATGCTCCTCCCTTGGAGGGGTCTGATGCTGTGTTGCGTCAGGCAAGGAGTCAGAAGTTTGTCCTTCTCAGTACTCCTTAGTTGAGTTTTGTTCAAGGAGCTCTTTTGCAAGTGCCAGCAGCTCCTGTAACTCAGAAGTAGGCGTGTCCAGCTGTCCTTGTGTAGCCTCCGTTCGGCACCTGTGTGAAAGGTGTGGAGGAGGATGTTGTGGTGGACTGCTGTTGGACATACCATGGTGTTTGCAGGATGAGGATGCCTTTTTCCATGGCTTTTCCCAGTGGTTGGTCTGGAACCTGGGTCTGTTGCCATGGTGATGGCTCTGTCCTCTTCTGGCTAGGGGCTTTCTGTAGAAGGGTGGCAGGGCTGGATGTCTGTGGAATGCCTGCGACATACTGGCACACTCGTGGAAACACCAGAGAGAGAGGCACAAGGCAAGTACATACAGAGGTGTTAAGCTATCTCTATGGGGAATGGCTGTGTAGGCCATGTAAGGTATGAATAGCTGTTGAGGGGCAGCTAGTGAGGTAGGGTGCTGTGTTTTTGTGTTTGTGAACACAAAGAGAGAGTTTGAGTAACTTTGTTGAGGGGGCTGTAAGCAGGGGTCAGCTGATGACCGGGCTATACGTGTGGTCAAACTATTACTCAAAGCACTGATGGTTCACGGGTTTGGTCACTATGACTGAACTGAAATAAAATAAAATGAAATCAAAAAAGAAAAGGAAGAAGGAAGATTTTAACTATTTAGTTATTTTTTTTTTTTGCTAAGAGATAGTGGGCCAGGAAGATGATGATCTTGGTGAGCTCTTTGTAGCCATAACTCTCGCTTGAGTCATGAGTCTGTGGTATTCTTCCCTCTGTGTCCAGTTGCTTTCGGCTCAGTAGGTGGTCGTCAGCCCTGGGTAGAAGGGTGTTCCTCACAACGCCTGGCCAGTCCTCTTTGGTCTGCATTCTGGGCAGTTAGTCTGAGCATCTGTAACATTTTGGCAAACTTGTGTTGAGAGTAAGGGCTAGAGACTAATACAAGATCAAACAGAGTGTGGAGCTAGGTTTTACAGCTAGGTTTTGCCAGGTGTGGTTAGCTGAAGTATTAGGTTATTATCTTAGCTGTGGATGACAGAATGCTAAGATAGGTTTGGGTCAGCATATGTTTGCTGAAAAGGGCGTAAACAGAGTTCTGATTGATGACTTAAGACTGTTCTTATTGTCAAATTATCACTCAGAACTTACTGATGGTTCACAACAGGCTCAATCTCTGAGGAAGTGAAGTAGAGGAGGGAAAAGGAAGATGGAGAGCATTCCTATTCAGATTATGCTTATTACTTGGTTCTCAGGACTATAGTTATGCCCTAGTAAATGTAATCACTCTTACATTTATAATTACACAGTTGACCCATCCCTTACACCTTAACCCACCCTTAAACCTACCCATACCAACAAACCTGTCCCTAACCTTACCCGTATCCCACCTTAATAGCAGCAAAAGTGTTTTGCAATACAATATGAACACAATAAGTACATTGTACTTAATTTTTGATGTAAGTACATAGTAGTTAAGGCCACTTAATATAAAGTGGGGTCTATTTTTCACTGCGTGAGAACATGAGTGTAGTGTGAGAGTGGCAATGTTTGTCGGGGATGGCAACAGTAACTAAGGAAGGCGGGTCTTTGCGAACGGTCAATTCTCTCTAAAACAGACACATACTGCTATAGGAAATGACTTCTTTCATTAATTCATAGACAAATTTTTCTATGACTTTCCTATCATGCATATCCCCAGGTCTTTGTGTATGATTATTACCTCCTTGTATATGGTCTTGTGTATTGTATACTGTTTTATGCATGCTAATGATAGATCACTAGTTAATTTAACCTCACCTATACAATGTTTGGTCTCTATGAATTCGTCTTCGGATGATCTAATTGAGAGTGTATATTATATGTTTATACCTATGCAACATATTAGTGTTCTAATAATGTTTAGTAGATTTTACATCAACACCCAATCGAATTGCATATGCAAAATACCATGCTCTAAGAGGTGTGACCTCCACATAACTTAAAAGGCCTCAATTCAGTGACCCGTCTCGCTTTTTAGTCTCTTGACTCGTCTCTCATCACCTTCCCGTCTTCTAGTTGCTAAGTCCCAGAGCTGGCGCAGGCCTGGCAGGCCTCGACACAGCTCAGATTAGCTTCTTGCAGATTCTGAGAATGTGAGGATGTGAGCTAGAACTCTTCTGGAAACTTTAAGTTTGTGCCAGGCTTTCGGCCTTGTCTTTCCATTCAACCAAAGATCCTCGAATCTCAGCTGATGTCTCTCTTAGCTCTTCTTCACTTTTCATCAGGGAGAAAACTCTCCCAATCACCATCGAGTCGGAGTAACATCTTAGGAGTTCATCACTCTTCAACCCGGAAGAACGTGATCACAAGTCCAATGCCACCAAACCTTGAAACCATCAAGACTTTCATCCGAGACTGCAACCGGACACTCGTCCAACGACCAAGGCAATGCAAGTATCGTACATTTAAAGTCCCCCTGTAGTCAAATATTTTATCCCTTAAAACTTATCTTTGATCATCAAAATTACATATTTAAATGTTTTTTATTGTGAAAATAATTTTCTCATTCCTTAAAATAGCTTGAATGCAACTCTACACCCTTGCCTCATTTACTATACGCTGATCTATGAATACGCAAATTAGTCCCGCCTCCACTCAGTCACACCAGCCAGCGCCTCCTGATCCACTGAACTGTAGTAAACGCAAAACAATGGCATACACGGATAATGACTAATAAAACTATCTTTTTACTAGCGGACAACTACAGTGAATACTGTAACTGTCACAAACAGGCAAGAGACAAGAGGAGTTCAGGTAAACAGAGGGGTTTATTGACAATGCTGTGATGGTCAGGATCGAAGGCAGGTGAGTAGGAGATATGGGAGAGTATGGGTTTCTTAGCTTCCTGGTAATCGGGGTATTGATAGTAGTAGGAATCCTGGAGATGAACCGGGGCTGAGGAGAATCGGAATCGCGGAGACTGAATTCACTTCTGGAGGTAAGGAAACAACAGTTAGTAACGTATGTAAGGAGTCTGGCAATGTTCAGATAGTGAACGGTAGACCGGACACTGGAATGCTGAGTGGAGTGAGAAGATATAATGGGCTTAATTGGTGATGCAGGTGCAGGTGATCAGAATTCGGGTGATTGGGATCTGGTGTGTGTTGGAGGAGGTGACTGTGCTGACGTGAGTGATTGCGATGATTTCCTGACAGGCTGTAAGCTCCACGGAGTTCCTCCAGGGCAGCTGGGACCAGGGGAAGTGGGTATGGCAGTTTCACCGTCTGAGAGTTCAGCATTGTCTCGACTCGGAGCTCCTGGGCTTGACGTAGGCGGGGTAAATGGAGACGCTTTAGGAGGTCACAGGATATTAAATTGCCCGAAGAGCCCGAGTGAGGGCTGAAACTTAAACCGAGAGGTTTTGGGTTAGCAGTTGCACTGGCAGCAGGGATAATTTCGATATTTCTGGTTCTATTTGGAGGGTACTCACCGCCGGGCGTGGGGGTTTGACTGGGCAGAAGCTGATGAAATGTCCTGGAGCACCACAGTGAAAATACTCAGCAATGGTGTTGATTAATAGATTGGCACATGGTTTGTCTAAAGGCATATTAAAAACACCATATAGACAAATAAACAACATAAAAAACTTGATTTTCACTACAGGGGGACTTTAACTAAACGAAACAGAGGTTTAGTTAGTGTAGCCATATGTGCCATTTACACAGGACATGTCCTCACCAGGATTTTTATATTGCGTAAAACATCCAAAGTAGTTTGACCGATAACATGCAGGTATTGTACATAATCGACCAATTGTGGCGCTTAGTGCGTGAGAATGTAAGAACAATCAAAGCGATGCAAATACGCGCACGTGTTTCTTCGTTCGTTTGATCGTTCGATTTGAAGCTGCGCACCGATCATTGTATGACACCACAGTACCGCGAGAGCGATTTGAAAGCATAGGGAGCCATCTGCTCTGCATTCTATAAGCTCTTACAACTCTTATAGTCATACAACGATCGATCTGCACAGTGCAAACAGCCAAAACCTGGATATTTTAGGCAATATAGAAATCCTGGCAAGGGTGCGTCCCGTAAAAATGGTCCGTATGGTCACCCTAGGTTTAGTATAAGCTGTAGACCCCGTTGTAAAATGGCACTGATGGTTTTTAACTCAGGTGGTTCTGACTCATTTTCCATAACTGCATTCTCTGGTTTCTCTAATGGCTTCATTTATCCAATTTAGCTCCCCTTTGTATGTATGCGTGAGTGTATGTTTATTTGTTTGTTTGTTTAGACAAAGTTAGTGTTTAGTTAATAAAACTTTTGTGCACGAATTACATGAGCTTCTGATTCTGTCACCGCTTGTAAATTCAATGTCACTTTTACGATTCCGATCAAGCTACATGCTCTAATTCATTAATACTGTAAGAAGGTTATTTTCTGTGGCCACGGAAGTATAATTTCTTAGAGTTGATATACAATTACACTGAATGTTCGCTGGACGAACAGATTAGTTGATGACAATATTAATTCTGCTACAGTTACTACTGGCAGCTGATATAAATAATTGTAATTAATTATAATTAATTGTAATTATTTATATACATTTCTTATGGTGGAGAATGCGGGCATCGTTTTAAACATTATTTGCAAGTGGACTCCGTATCAGACTTATGTGTTTGTCTCATAAATGTTATTAACGTCTTACACATGCAGCTTCTGATAAAATCAGATAGATAGCTTGAATGCGCCTTACTACAAGCAGTAGAAAGTTTCTCAATGTTATAATGCATGTTTAAATTGTACGATAAGAAACTAACATGATGTTAGTGAAGAAATCCTCATTTCTGTTGTTAGTAGAGCGTAAGCCTCGCTGACGAAGAAATCTCAGATTAGCAGCCCGTATAAATGTTACCAGAATAAATTAATCTGATCTTGGGCGAAGAAATCCCACCTGCAATGATATTAAAACTGGGCGACGAAGAAATCTCGCTACAGTACAC
Organism: Sinocyclocheilus rhinocerous; assembly: GCF_001515625.1. NCBI lineage: Eukaryota > Metazoa > Chordata > Actinopteri > Cypriniformes > Cyprinidae > Sinocyclocheilus > Sinocyclocheilus rhinocerous. The sequence continues at coordinate 32,432 of NW_015628368.1, forward strand.
TCTAAAAAAAGATGGTTCTTTAAAGGTTCTTTACGTGTAGTAAAAGTTCTATTTAGAACCATAGCATCCTGAAGATCCCTTTTATGCTGAAATAGTTCTTTGTGTTATAGTTTAGGGTCCTTTATTCCCGCCTTTTTGTTTTTCAAATCTGTAACTGTCTAAGCACCTCATTACTGATTTTCTGGAGCCCAGACTAACTGTCAACACACTCTCAACAGGTAAATGATTTCATTCTTTAATTTAAATACAAATTTAACTTTAAAATTGTAACTGGTTTCCAATCAAACATGTTATTTTCTCTTTATAGTTTTTTGGTCACATGTAAGTGTGAGAAGCTCTGTTAAGCTGAGGATACTTCTCTCCTCTTCTCCAGTAAGTAAGTAACACAGACATTGAATTTATAATCCATATTGTTAGAATTTGTTTTAATTTAATTTGACACTAGAACTCTCTATTCTACTTCTATTCTATCTGCTTGTTTATATTTTAATTATTATACAAAAATAATAATAACTTGACCCTCTAACACTAGCTCTATCTATTATATTTCTTTTCCATCTACCTTTTATTCTGTTTATTTATTATTAAAAAAAAAAAAAAAAAAAAACCTTTCTACGTGTATCACGTTCACCTGTTTGGAAGGTAAGTGTCAGAGTTTACTTTGGTTTTTGGAGGGGTTGTCCACATCTGTACCGAAGAGAGGAGACAGGTGTTTATACTTGGGTGTGATGTTCATTCGGACAGTTATTGAATATGGATCCTGGCCGACGATACGGTGCAGGTTTGCACTGTCCTGCTGGAGCTCTTCAATACTTTTCTCAGTTTTCATCACGCCGCCGCTCTTAACAGAACGGTCCACTTTTTCCGGGTACAGAGCATCCCCTATGTATTAATGAAGAGAAACATTGTTTGATAAAGAGGCGATAATTAGCAGAAATGTCTTAATTTATTACTTGACATAATTACCTGGTAAAATGCTTGCAAAGCAGTCAGGCGCCACCAGGTGAATAGGCAGCCACTGTTCGCAACCCTCCAAAGACCTCTGCCAGGCAAAGCGATGGAGATCTGCGAGAGCTGGACACCGGCACATGCGTCCAAGCTCGTAGAACTGAGGTGGAGCGATCCAGATCTCCTTTGATTTATAGCTGTGCAGCACTTCAGAGGGACTGGACCACTGAGAAACAAGGCAGTGTATTTCCCAAGAGTTAAGCACCATTTGTACTTAAGACCATAGACCAGCGGTGGCGAACTCCGGTCCTGGAGAGCTGCAGTCCTGCAGAGTTGGGCTCCAACCATAATCAAGCACACC
>NW_015628368.1:34091-36198 GCF_001515625.1 Sinocyclocheilus rhinocerous
TACGTGTATCACGTTAGACTAACCGGGACTTGTCACAACACTTATATATTGTTGCTCTTTTGTCGTTTTGATTGCTTATATTACCCTCATTTGTAAGTCGCTTTGGATAAATGCGTTTGCTAAATGATTAAATGTTAATGTAATGTAATTTATGCATAAACATACCCAGTTAAAAAAAATATTAAATCTATCCCATGACTTTATATAACTTTTTCTTTTAACATTGTGAAGGGCTCACATTCTGTCCATTTTTGCTTTTGGCCTTCATAGACATTATTGTTTTTACATAAATAAATGGACAGCTCTAAACTCAATTGTGTATTTCAGATGCATCACGTCCCACAACCTCATCCTCTGCAGAGAGAAACGGCCACTCAGTCACACCAAAATGATGGACTTAAAGGCATCATAGAGAATTGTGAAGATATTTCACTGGAACTGTCTTCATCACACCTATTTTTTGTTTTGTTTTGTGTGTGTGTGTGTGTGTGTGTGTGTTTTAATTCTTTATGTATTTATTCATGTTCAGTGTCAACTGTCATTTATTAATGCATTCAGCTAATAAGTGTTGTTAAAAGCACTAACATTTTTGCTACAATTTCACGTCAATAAAAAAGTACCTAATTCACAGAACATGCTATTGCTGTTGTTATTGTTATTGTTGTTATTTTAACGTAAATCCCTAATAGAGGCTCATTACTGATTTTCTGGAGCACAGTCATCCAGCTACACAGACTGTCAACACACTCTCAACAGGTAAATGATTTCTTTCTTAAATGTCTATTATTTTTAACTTTCAAACTGTAACTGGTTTCCTACCAATCATGACTTTTTCTCTTTTTAGTTTAAGAGAACCTGTAAGTGTGACCAGCTCTGTTCAGTAAAGGATATGTCTTTCCCCATCTCCACTAAGTAACAAAGATATTACATTTATGGTCCATATTGTTATATGTATTTTTATTACTTGGGTTTATGCATAAACATAACATTCTGAAGTGCTCACATACTACTTTTGGCCATCATAAACAATTGTTTTTACATGAACAAATGGAAGGAGACACATTGTAACTCTAAACTCATTTGTGCATTTCAGATGCTGTCACATACTGCAACCTCATCATCTGCAGAGAGAAACTGCCACTCAATCACACCAAAATACACATAATGATGGACTTACAGGCATCATAGAGAATTGTGAAAATACTGTATTTCACTAGAACTTGGTCTTCATTAAACTATTTTCTATTTCTATTTTTGTTTTAATTCTTTAAGTATTTATTTATGGTCAGTGTCAATTGTTATTTATTAATGTATTCTGCTAATAACGGTTGTTTGATTACTGTCATTTTTGCTACAATTTCACATGTCATGAAATAAAATAAAAGTACCTATAACTGACAACATTCTGTTGTTGTTGTTGTTGTTTATGAAAACCCTAATAGACACTACACGATATTATAAGACCAGGCAGATAAAGGGGTAAACAATAATAGTAATAAATAATATACAAATAATATTAATAATACTAATATTAATGATATAAATATACTAGCATGCTAATTAATTAAAATAAACCATCATTAAAAAGGTTATTTACAACACCATTAAGGTTCTATATAGAACTTTCAAAGCATGCTTCTTTATGGAACCCTATAAAAAGGGTTCTATTTAGCACCAAAAAGGGTTCTGCTATTGTTACAAGCTGAAGAACCCTTTTCTGGTACTGTTTAGAACCATTTTTCTTAAGAGTGTATAATCATCTTTAATGGCGATTTGAGCGATGTTCCTCATTTCTCCAAATTAAGGCCTTCTTGTAACCATCGCATACCATTGTACCCAGGTGAAAAAGACATCGTATTAAATGTATTAAAAATATACTTGAAATTCAAGTAGTATGTTTATAATACATTTGTATTCCCAACATGCTTATTTGAAGTGCAATAAAAATATATTGAATTGCATTTTAATATATTTTTAAAAAGTATACTAGAAGTACTTTTGTATTAAATATATGCTTAGTTATACTTCTAAGAAATATGCTAAACAGAAGCATACTTTTAATGTATTTATAAAAAGTATACTAGAAATACTTTGGTAATAAATATAT
>NW_015628368.1:36835-42131 GCF_001515625.1 Sinocyclocheilus rhinocerous
CCATACTCACAATAACCCTCAATGGTGAGGGGAGCGATGCTTCCAGAGTGTGTCAACAGAGACACACGAGTTGAGTGGAGCCGGGGTCCCGGGGTCCCGGGGTCTAAACCAACTCAGAGAAAGGGAACGAGATCAATAACGCGTAACCATATATAATACATTAAAGTTTTCTAGATATCAAAGTGTGTACGTGTGTGTGTATATACTGAAAAAAGCAGCTTTATAATATACTAGTAGTGTAATGCTAATGCATTTCCAATGAGCTGAAATACAATTGAAATGTACTTGAAGTACATTAAAACGATGCTTCAAATATACTCTAACTGTAGTTCATGAAGTATTAAAAGAACATTTTAAATGTATTTTAAGAAATACACTTAAATTGCACTAAATATACTTATATAAGTGGTTCCAATTTAACATAATTTCAATTTATTAAATATATTACAAATAGATTAAAATCTAACTTAAACATATCTTGAAATACACTTAATATACTTAAAGTTGTTTCAAAATAATACATTTAATATGCACTTAGTATAGTATAATTTAAATATAGTAAGTATGTCTGAAAAAGCACAATTTAAATATATTTCTTTTTCACCTGGGTAGTCATTGAAGTGATGCAATTGAATAGCGAATTAATGGTGTAATTCTAGCCTAGCTAACTAGTAATTCACCACTGCCTGTGAAGTGAATGTGCTGTTTTGATTTGTGAATGAAGTTGTAAGCGATACGTCACTAGCTGTCCCTCACCAGCTATTCACACCTTACATGGTCTACAGAGCCGTTCCCCATACAGATAGCTTACCACCTCTGTACATACTTGCATCTGCCTTCTGCTTCTCTCGTATTCCCACAAGTGAGCCAGCATGTCTCAAACATCCAGCCCTGCCACCCACCAGGACCATTTGGAGACCCGGCAGAGCACTGTGATGGACATCCTTCAGCCCAAAGCAGCCAACGACCTGCAACGGCTGAGAAAGGAGCAGCGAGATGGCAACACAAGTGGACACTTGACACCTAGCCTGAACCACCAGGAGCTGACCAGCATCATCTTCTCCTTTGCCCACACACTCACCCCTCTAGGGTCTGAGGGTGTTTTGGGGCCCTGGAGAAGTTTTGACATGCCCTGACATTTTTGCTTTTTTCAGTTGCTTATAAACATATAAATGGCTAACGTCTGATAACACTGTAATCAGCACAAACTGGGCTACAATAATATGTGAACAGCATGTATGTACATGATTGTGTTTTTGAGAAAGCAATGTTTATGCATGGTTAGTGAAAAACTACAAATTTTAAATCACTTGAATAAGGCCATAAAACACATACAGAACATTTGTTCACAAGACTTTTGAGAACTGACTCTTGTAGACTAGAGTTTTTGCTTCAAAATTATGTGAAAATTATCCTGTTCATTCATTCACAGAAAACAATATATTCATTTAAATTTTCTAAGACACTATTTGTGTAGAAAGGGTCTATGCGAGGAGGCATGAATGATCATGAATTATAGTGTGATTCACACCTGAGAAGACAAAGGCCCGCATAATGAGCTGCATAATGAGCCTTTCAGTCAGGTGTGTGACTGAGAGGGAAGAGTTTCAAGAAAGAATGTGAGAAAAAAAGAAATGTATATATTTTTTGTTTGTAGTTTATTTAGAATATAACTATCACACAAAATAACTTGAGATTCACTTGCGAGTGCAGTTAAACAGTTTATTAGGAACAAATAAACACACAAGAGTCAAGATGTTGTGGGTGCAATAGGCTATCCAAAATATCCAAAACAGTGGCAGGAAACTTGAAAGCAGGAAAATGGGAGACAGCAGAAACTGCACGAGAAAACAAATGGACGTGAGCAAGATAATGATCGGACAAAGACAGAGCAAACATGGTGACAGTATATATATATATATACATTACCAGTCAAAAGTTTTTAAACAGTAAGTTTTGTAATGTTTTTTAAAGAAGTGTCTTCAGCTCACCAAGCCTGCATTTATTTAATTCAAAGTACAGCAAAAACAGTAACATTTTGAAATATTTTTTACTATTCAAAATAACGGTTTCCTATTTGAATATATTCTAAAATGCAATGTATTCCTGTGATTTCAAAGCTGAATTTTTTAGCATCATTACTCCAGTGTCACATGATCCTTCAGAAATAATTCTAACATTCTGATTTGCTGCTCAAAAACATTTATTACCACTAAAATAAATAAATAAATAAGTGAGCATGTTGATAGGCCTATCAGGAGCAACAATATTATTACAATAGCAATCACTGATATTGCCCACATGATTTTATATCATAGATGCACACATGCTTTGTATGTATTATCGTACAATACAAAAATGACATTTTATATCTGAGAAACTAAATTATTATTGTTAAGCACATTATAGGCCTAAACATGTTAGAGCAGATATTTGCAGACAGAGTATTTCACAGTAAAGATTGGTCTACACATTCATAGTCATTACTTTTATATCGTCTAAACATTACTTTTATATCGTATTGTTTATAGAAACCATAAAACCATCCTTACGCCATACAACATTTAGATGCAATGAAAGGTTGCCTATCATATTTCAAAATGTTGCTGTAAGGTCAAAAATTATCAAAGACTTCTGCGTTCCTGTCCCAAACCTATCTTCAGTAACAAAAGGGCCATTTGGCATTCCTGAAGGCACAGAAGTGCTGATATCGATCAAGGCCTGTAGGCCAACGTGTATACATCGGGGGTCTTCTAATTGTCACACCTTTTGCACAGTGGGTGAAGTTGTAATCTGCTGATTGGTCAGTTTGAATGTCTCACATTTGGTTTTTAGTCACATGCACAAGGAAGGGATAAAAGAAGACTAACTGTTGCTCTTTCTCTTTCCTTGGCTGCCTCTCTCTTCTTGGGGCTCTGCCCTCTCTCTCTCTCTCTCTCTCAGGTAATATTTTACATACATGCTGGGTACAATTAATTGTTTATGTTTTACCATCCTTCATCTATTTTGTAACCAATTCAAGTGTAACCATAACAAAATATTGTTATTAAACCATTTCAATTATTAATTATGTGCTAACTAGTCTTGATTCAAGGTTAATATTAAAGTGCTACCTATTGCAATACAATAGTCACTCAATAGCAACGCTCTCCCACATATTTAGCTATTCTAACTGCGCTTATTTCCGTCGTTGGTATAAGTGGCAGTGGGTGGTAATAGACTAGAAATGTACAGTTTTATACCATCGTGCTGACAACGTTTCTTTAGTCATTCGGCAATCCTACAGCCTGAACCACTGTAGGGAAACCATCCTTACATTGCACTCAATTTCACGCATTTTAGTCTGGAATTATAGTCTGTGAAAAAGTCCAACTAGTAAATGCGTTCAAGTTTATGGCACAACAACACATTATCTAATGCAAATAAGAAACTTACTTGGCATAAAAGATCTCCTCTGCTGTCTTGCGATCTCGTTCTGTTTGTGAGGTAAACAAAGCTTATTCCTCTCAGCACGTCTTCTGAGGTAAATACAAGGCTTATTCCTTGCAGCGCGTCTTCTGAGGTAAATACAAGGCTTATTCCTCTCAGCCTCTTCTTCCAAAAACGAAAAGTATCCAAGATGAACACGTTGCTGCTTTGTTTACGGTGATGTGGGCGTTTACAAGTTTGCGCGTCTCACGTGGAGATTTGTAATATCAATAGCGCGAGCAGCGCGTGGGCGGGATCACATTAGAGATGATGAGAACAGATGGGAAAAACTGGACCTGTCGTTGGTTTTATATAGATTACTTTATCCCAGTATATTTGTTTTGGGTAAGAGTTACTTCATTTAAGAGTAGACATATCAAGCTTTCTATAGATATATTTCTCCTGTCTGTGTGTAAAGTATTTGCTGAGTTTCAGTTAATTTTAGTGACGTGTTTCTAAAAGCAGTTCGCGGAGACAGTGAGGACTGAGAGCGCACCCTGTTTATTTTCTTTATTTTACAAAAGCACATTGTTTGGTTGTTATTATGACTATACACATATAAAAGTAGACCCTTTACAGTTTCAAACGATACCTTATTCTTATCTGTACGGTCAAAATTGACAGAGTATTTTTAGTTCTTTTCGCGGTCATCAAGAGAATACAAGACTGACCGCACCGGTGCAAGCTTCGACCCCAGGGGGTTAAGGGCATCAGACAGGAGGTAAATTTACTGAAACTGCAAGTCAAAGAGTTCCAAAGGGAACTGACACCCACTCAGCAAGAGAAGGCACAGAACAGATGCCAGGAACCTGACAGAATAGCGCAACGGAAGGAAATCACCAGTCTTCAGGAGGCTCTGACAGCAGCTTGAAAAAGCCACCAGACAAGACTTGGAAAGAGAACTGTTTCACACAAAGTCACTGTTAAAAACAGCGTATGTGGAACTTAATGAGAGAGACACTAGAACTAAGGCCTTAGAAGGCCATCTGCATGCAGCCAGAGCTGGAGTCAAAACCCTGACTCAGCAGTTCTGCAACATCAAAGCGGAGCTTAACATGGTTCAGAAAGAACTGAAACAGTCCTACCGACTGCGCATGGACTCAAGCAAAATACACCCTGCTGCACGTCACACAGCCAGCAGTGCAAATCCCCTCCCCACTGTACACAGATACAAAGGGGGGAGCCAAAGCTTTCTGCTTGACACTTCACAAGTCAGTTTCCTAAAAAAACCTCTGCAGCCGCAGAAGGAAAAGGATCCAGAAGGAATTCAGATGAACTCTGAAATGACTCATGGAGTGACACTCAAAGACCTCAACCGAATGGCAAGAAACATCCCTGCATTCACACCAGAACTTGTAGGAGACAGTGACATCCACGCCTTCCTGCGAGACATTGACTTTCACCTGCAGTCTTGGACCAGTGTGAACCACCAATATAGACTCTATCTGCTCTGGATCACCTCTAGCCCAGAGGTGCGGCGCTTCCTAGCTCGACAACCAGGACACATCCAATCAGATTATCAGCAGTTAAGACTAGGCATCATAAAGGAATTCTCAGACCCAGAGTATGAACAGGGACTGATTGTTGCCCTATCCACCGAACAGGGCCGTCATGAAACTCCCCATGCTTACTACCACAGACTTCGACGAGCTTACTTTGGAGCTCGCAACTAACCTGGGATGGAGGAGGACACCAGCTTCAAGAGCCTCTTCCTCCGAAACCTCCATCCTATTGTAAGTCACCATTTAGGCATTTTGGCCTACTCAATGCCTATTCAACAACTGCGTGACCTGACACAGAAGGCCTTTAACAAGCACAAGGCCTCCAC
>NW_015628368.1:44596-45019 GCF_001515625.1 Sinocyclocheilus rhinocerous
ACTTCAGAGCTCGCAATTACCCTGGGATGGAGGAGGACACCAGCTTCAAGAGCCTCTTCCTCCGAAACCTCCATCCTATTGTAAGTCACCATTTAGGCATTTTGGCCTACTCAATGCCTATTCAACAACTGCGTGACCTGACACAGAAGGCCTTTAACAGGCACAAGGCCTCCACCAAAGGTGTTTGTAAGACCCCACTGATTCTGCACTGCACAATCCAGAATCCAAGGCGGGCACCAGAAGGCACCCAGCATTGCCAAAATGCAAAACCCTTCTACCAAAAGCCCCTAGGCAGCAGAGGACAGAGACCAACCCCTGGGAGAAGCCATGGAAAAGGCCATCCTCATCCTGCGAACACCACGGTATGTCCAACAGCAGTCCACCACAACATCCTCCTCCACACCCTTCACACAGGTGCCAAAC
>NW_015628368.1:45362-47533 GCF_001515625.1 Sinocyclocheilus rhinocerous
TCTGAACATGGACTGATCGCTGCTGATTCTGAACTTCACAACTCAGAATCCAAAGCGGGCACCAGAAGGCACCCAGCATTGCCAAAATGCAAAACCCTTCTACCAAAAGCCCCTAGGCAGCAGAGGACAGAGACCAACCCCTGGGAGAAGCCATGGAAAAGGCCATCCTCATCCTGCGAACACCACGGTATGTCCAACAGCAGTCCACCACAACATCCTCCTCCACACCCTTCACACAGGTGCCAAACAGAGGCTGCACAAGGACAGCTGGACATGCCTATTTTTGAGTTACAGGAGCTGCTGACACTAGCAAAAGAGCTCCTTGAACAAAACTTAACTGAGGAATTCTGGGAAGGACCAACTTCTGACTCCTTGCCCAATGCAACACAATGTCAGACCCCTCCAAGCAAGGAGCATCCTGTAAAACCAGTCGACACCCCAGAAACAGCCAGACAATGTTGGACAGAGCAACGGGCCCACATGCCCAACAACGAAACCTCTACCAGCACAACTCAGGCAAGATCAAGTCAGTGCCGCCACAAGAGCAAAGCGACACCACAAACATCAGACTTCTGGTGATGTTCAATCCGAACAGAGGGCTAACAACCACCTGCTGCCCTCCTGCCACCATCACTAGGTCAGTCTGAAACTCTCTTCACACTACAAAATCTCCATAACAATTCCCTGCGACCCCTAGAACCACCTGCACTCTCACCAGTGAGAGTCCAACCCGGCTGTTCCACACCACGTGCACCACGGATAGCCTACTGGCTAACAACACCTACAAACAACCATCTGACTCAGACCAACTCACTTCAGGATGAGAGGTGACACTGCCTAGACACCTGCTGCACAAGCTCAAGGACCCGCTTAAACCTTCAAGCCTTGCGTGCGAGAGGTGTGTCTGATTTTCCTGCTTATTTTCTGTCGTTCGCCATTGTCAACAGGAGACAACAACGCTCGAAATGGGAGAAATATGTAGCATTTGGACCAATGAGACACACAATTGTTCATTAGATTTAACAAATCAATTATTCATTATATTAACAAACAATCACATACCCCTCACCCAACACCAAACTCGGTGCCTATATGTCTGTGAATGATCTCCAGGCCCCTGGTTACCATGGTAACCAGGACACCTCAGCCAGATCAGATAAACTTTACGACCTAAACGTATGTAGAGAGAATCTTCCTCCCTACTTAATTCTCTCTAAAACAGACACATACTGCTATAGGAAATTACTTCTTTCATTAATTCATAGACAAATTTTTCTATGACTTTCCTATCATGCATATCCCCAGGTCTTTGTGTATGATTATTACCTCCTTGTATATGGTTGTGTGTATTGTATACTTTTTTATGCATGCTTATGATAGATCACTAGTTAATATAACCTCAACTATACCATGTTTAGTCTCTATGAATTCGTCTTCGGATGATCTAATTGAGAGTGTATATTATATGTTTATACCTATGCAACATATTAGTGTTCTAAGAATTTTTTGTAGTTTTTACATTAACACACAGTCGAATTACATATGCAAAATACCATGCTCTAAGACAAAAGCTGCTTTTTCACCTAAATGACCTGGAACAATTTGTCCGAGGAACTTTTTTTCCCCCAGACCTGTTGCTGTCCGCGTTTCCATTGCGGTCTAAAGTACCGTGAAGAATAGGCAAATAGTCTGGTGACGTAGGTCTGCGCGCGTTTCTCAATACCAAGTACGTAAATTTCGGACTTGCATCCTCGGTAGTTCAGACTTTGCGAGTTCAACTCAGGAGTGTGAACTCACGGGAACGGGACGACGCAAGTCCGGTAATTCTGCAAACAGCAGCATACTTGATAACGTCATTCAGCTCTCCTTGGCTACTGCAATTTTCCTCACTTTATTTACAATAAGACGAAATATGATATCAAACACCACTGCCTCCTTTTGTTTTCATTTAAACATATTAATAGCCGCTGAAATGTAGTTCAGGGAATGTTTATAGCCTACATTACAATGAAACGAATTATTATATCAAACAGTATTGCCTCTTTTTATTTTCATTTTAACATATTAATAGATTAATTAACAATTAATCAGGAAACATGAGCACTGAGCGCCCGCTGATCGCGTGGAGCTCACGTCTCCGAAATCGGCGAAGCACATTTTCAAATAGGCGC
>NW_015628368.1:47640-52712 GCF_001515625.1 Sinocyclocheilus rhinocerous
GGAAACATGAGCACTGAGCGCCCGCTGATCGCGTGGAGCTCACGTCTCCGAAATCAGCGAAACACATTTTCAAATAGGCGCTGTCTTTATAAATAAACCGCAGATTTGAGTTTTAAGCAACTACATTCTCACCTGAAATACTTTTAAAACTACATTTCATGACACAATAACAGTAATATTTTGAAAATTATCCGAATAAATGGTGGTTGAAATACAATGCTGCATGAACTCAACCAATCAGCATGGTTAGCGCCCAAGTCCCACCCTCGAAAGTTCCGGACCTTTAAAAAAAGTATTACCTCGCGAGCAGGGACTTTCTGAGGGGCAATTTTTTACCCGGAACTTTATTTAGATCCTGGTCCCTGCGGTGGAAACACACCGAGAACCGGCACAAAGTCCCTAGTTCCTGGGTAAAGTTCCTGCGGTGGAAACGGGGCTAAAGAGTCATAAACTTTCCCTCCAAAAGTGCAAGTCACCATTGGCTCTTTGACCCCCGAGAGGTGTGACCTCCACGGAATTTAAAAGGCCTCACTTCAGTGACCCGTCTCGCTTTTTAGTCTCTTCACTCGTCTCTCATCACCTTCCCATCTTCTATTTGCTAAGTTCCAGAGCCGGCGCAGCCGCGCCTGGCAGGCCTCAACACAGCCCAGTTTAGCTTCTTGTAGATTCTGAGAAGATGAGGATGTGAGCTAGAACTCTTCTGGAACCTTTAAGTCTGTGCCAGGCTTTCGGCCTTGTCTTTCCATTCAACCAAAGATCCTTGGATCTCAGCTGATGTCTCTCTTAGCTCTTCTTAACTTTTCATCTAGGAGAAAACTCTCCCAATCATATTATATTTTATATTTTTATATTCAGATTATATTGCTGAATTGCAAAGACACATTGATTAAAAATACATCATATAAGGCATGAATGTAATTTCACATATAGCCTATGTAAACACACACACACGCAACATGAGCTTTGTTCTGCATTTTTAAAATATATTTTCAAAATATATTTCAATATATTTAACATTGTTTCAAATATATGTGAATATATTACCTTTCCGTATGGGGAGTTCACACTCCCCAGTCGAACTTGCGAAGTCCGAACCAAGGACGCAAGTCCGAACTTGGTATTGAGAAACGGCACGGGTCTGATCCTAGTGGGTCAGGGTATATTCTGGCAAACTGTTTACCAATTACGTTTCGCAATCGGCAAAGCAAACTGTGGTACACGCCACTACCAATGCGCGATGGGTAACTCGCAAAGCACAATTTCCTTCCTGTTTTCCCAGCACTATACCCTAGAAAGTATGAGGTTTGAGAAGTAGAAGGCGGGGCAACAGTTAAAAAATGTCAAAGTTAAAGTTCATGCAAACAGATATTAATAGACACGTTTCAGTCAAATATTTATGGTTTATAGCAAAATCCAGTGTTAAAGTAGAGTGCAAACAATTATATTTGGAACATTAGAATATTGTATCCAATAAGCACGGTCACTTGTATTCATTCCGGGGCTAAAAAACAAGTTTTTTTTAGGGATCACATGCATATTCATGTACAATAAAGAGTACAATATACAATAAAACACGATATAAAAAAAATCAGAGATGGTTTAAATGTCCGAGCACTTGTATTCCATTGTATATTTGTATGTATGGTGGTCATATTAGGTAGATCATTAATTAATTAAATACATTTACATTTAGTCATTTAGCAGACGCTTTTATCCAAAGCGACTTACAAATGAGGACAATAGAAGGAATCAAAACCAACAAAAGAGCAATAAAATGCAAATGCTATTAAGTCTCGGTTAGCCCAACGCAGTACACGTAGCAAGGTTTTATAGATATATAAATATACACACGTGTATATACACTGAACAAAATTATAAACGCAACACTTTTGTTTTTGCCCCCATTTTTCATGAGCTGAACTCAAAGATCTAAGACTTTTTCTATGTTGGAACGATACATGTATTCGTACCGAACAGTCACGGTAAGGACATCTCGGTTCGGTGCATGAGGCCTTACAATGAATACAGGCAATTCACCCCCAATCCAGAAGGGGGCGCCAACGCTATAATAGCGATGGCTACAACGCAGCGTTATGCAACGCTGTTTGATAACCGGCCGCCAGCAGAAGAACAGCGAATGCCATGAGTTGCTCACTTGAAAACAAAGCCCACTAGACGGTGACCATGTGTTGATTCTGAATGCGTCTCTCACAGACTGACAAGAGTATACTTTAAAGGCTTGTGCACTCAACTGTTTGCGAAATCGAGCTTTGTGCTCGTGTATCCTACCTCTCTCATTAGTCACAAATCAAAATATTCCATAATATTTCCATATTTGCGTTGTAACGTATCTGAATGCTAAACTATTATTTATTATGTAAATTATAGGCTTTGTACTTCAGTCGCGGTCCAATGGTGACGCAGAGGCGGCTGCGCTGATGTTTGGTTCACTGTATTTTATTTTGATAATGTACCAACTGCGCTGTCAAGTTCGCAATGCTGGAAGTGATGTGTTTTGTGTGTGTGTGTGTGTGTGTGTGTGCGCGCGCGGGCGCGATCACGTTGACTATACCAGCAGATTCAACTTTAAACACTTATTGTCTTATTAATTATGCATTACTGTATAAAGGTCTGCGTTTATTTGTGTACACTCACAATGAAAACAAAACATTGTGCTTTTGTAAAATAAAGAAAACAAATAGGATGTTGCTTTCTGCCATTTGAGTTTCCTTTCTGTGAACAAATTAAGCACATATTTACATTATTTTTACAGTTACATTGTGTGGCATGATAGGTAAGGATAGTAGCTCTCAGAAGTGAATGGGTGGGGCGGGTATTTTCTTGACTTCATCAAACCAAAGTCACAGTAGGTGCATAGAGTGGTGTATCATTCCTGAATCCTGATATGAATCAGTCTTTGAAAGACCCATTATTATAGACAACAATTCAACGACCAATTATTAAAGACAGACACTTGAATTTATTCATGAATGAATCAGCATCTTGAACCAATAGTTTGAATAAAAGGCTTCTTTATTAACACAATGACTTACCGCCACCTAGTGGCAATATTACTTTCATAAGTATCATAAAGTAGGCCTATCATTTCATTTTGTCATTACATATTTCTGTAATAAAAAATTATAAGTATAAAAAATTAATCTCATTTCATTATACAGTTGTAATTGCTATGTAAATGTATGTACAGCCGTCTGATCAGCATTAAACTGTAAATAGGCCTACATCTAAAAGCAACTTCAGACGCAGCCTCTATCTCTGAAATGCAAAGAAGGCTTGATTAATACTGATTTAATTGGTAACAGCCTATTGTCATATTACATGTATTCTAATTTAACATTAACATTTAAGAATGTAACATTAAGGATAGCATACATATTTAGGCCTAATATGAAATTCTGTATAAATGGTTAAAAAAATCAGTTGCCCCTAATGGGAAAGTTAATTTCTGACACTGATAGAATCATCTTTGGTTTATTTCTAGTTGTGAGTGCAGGTATGAAGTAAATTCATGAGATAAACGAATATTTCACGGGTAGGGTTGGCGAATTTATGCTGCCTACACAAAAGAAAGCTCTGTCTGCCTCGGTACAGTTTGTGTCAAGCCATTCGTTAATCTGGCTGTTTGATGAAGAGAAAGAGATTAAATGTAGTAGAAATAAAACTCATTAAGAATCCATAGAAGCGGAGGACTATTATGTTTTTTTTCTTGTTTTTTTCCATTTATTTATTTATTTATTTTTTATAACTATTTTTATGTTGTAATGTTTGGTTGAGCAGAAAGGGGCGTTTCATTCCCGCCCACACATAGAGATCCAATATTCAAGCTGTTTATTCATTTTCTATCCCTGAACGTAAAAACGAAAAATTAAGCCGAATTCTTGATTTTTCATTTTGTTTGAACAAATGAAAAACGAAAAAAATGTACCTTTTTATTTTCATTTTTCAGATTTCAATATTAAATAAAAAAACAATTGGGATGATACCCTGATTATATCCTGATTCATCAGATAGACTACAATCTTCTTTAGGCTATTCATTTATTTTATGTGAGAATAAAGAATCAAAAAATTCTGCTGGCAGAAATTGGAAGAATATAAATCATTATTGAACTTAGCACAAAAATCTGCAATCATCTTAAAGTCATCAGTTATTTTCCTATCTATACATAGTTGCTGAATAGAATTTTTAACTTGCCGCGTTTCCAACATAAAGAAATAGGCAGAATTATGCTCACCCTCCTCTAGCCAATTGCGACGATATGAATTTACAGTAGGCCTACTACGCGTATTTTAACTTCAACCCTGATACTACAGTATGTTGTCATCAGTAATCGATAACTGAAGAATGGCACAAAGCAGTAGATTAGCTGATGCTAAGGATTAGACATAACACAAGGAATATATTAATTTATTTTATTTGTACAGATTGCAATGTAACTGTAAAAATAATGTAAATATGTAACTTCATAGTTCTGTACATATTTGTTTACATGTGCACTGGAACTGTTTGTAAGTGTGTATTGCTACTATAGAGATCTTAAATTTCAAAGTACAGCTGTGCAATAAAGGTGTTCTATTCTATAAATTCAGTATAATGAAAGTGTGTAATATATTTAACTGATACAGTAATTGTCAGGTAAAACAGAATTACAAGCATTATTACAGTATGTCAACCATTGCCAAATTACATTGTTACGTTTAAAATTGTTACATTGCAAAGCAAAATATATTTTACATGCAGTAATGCACATGCATCTTCAAGAAACGTCTAAAAACACATCTCTTCCATCTTTATTTGACCCTCGAACTCTAGCACTCTCTATTCTAATTCTATTTTATCTATTTTTCTTTTTTTATTTAAAAAAACCAAACACTTCACCCTCTATCACTTGCACTATCTATAACTGCTTGTTTTTCAAAAAAAAAAAAACTCCACCAACACTAGCTTTCTGTATTCTTTTTCTATTCTATTGTTTTCTTTGTATGTGTGTGTGCATATATACATACATATATTTACATTTAGTCATTTAGCAGATGCTTTTATCCAAAGCG
>NW_015628369.1:0-149 GCF_001515625.1 Sinocyclocheilus rhinocerous
GACGATTGGTTGATCTTAGCTCAGTCAGAGCAGATGGTGGTTCGATGGTGGTTCGATCTCACCCACATGAGAAAGCTGGGGTTAAGACTAAACGCCAAGAAGAGTGTGCTTTCTCCATTACAGAGGACCACTTATCTAGGCGTGGTGTG
>NW_015628369.1:233-559 GCF_001515625.1 Sinocyclocheilus rhinocerous
TCCTCACCGCAGTCGCGAGAGTCAGAGAAGGCCGGTCACTCACTGTAAAGCAGTTTCAGAAACTGCTGGGTCTGATGACAGCTGCGTCCGACGTGATACCTTTTGGCCTGCTGTACATGAGACCCCCCCCCAGTGGTGGCTCAAGACCAAGGGGTTCTCCCTGAGGGGAAACCCGCTTCGGATGATCAAGGTCACGCGGCGATGCCTACGTGCCTTGGACATGTGAAGGAAGCCTTGGTTCTTGTCTCAGGGCCCAGTACTTGGAGCTCCTTGTCGCCGAATAATGCTAGCGACGGACGCGTCCCTCACCGGTTGGGGAGCGGTCA
>NW_015628370.1:0-3634 GCF_001515625.1 Sinocyclocheilus rhinocerous
CTATTAGTCCTGACTTCCACCTTTTGAGATTTAGAAATTAAGTAGCCTTTAAAAGCCATGTCATTATAATAGTGTATAACATGTAGACTTATAGACCTAAGAAACCCTATATATATATAGGTTTATATATAAGGGTATAAACCTGAAAGGGTGCCCTTTTTCAGTTTCAGCACATGCCCCTCAAAAGGTCTGTGCACGGCCCTGAAGATGCTCGAGACGTTCGGTTTGACGTTTGGTCGGTCGTTCGAACGTTTGATTTTTAGCATGGAGAACGCTTCATATATTTCTCTGTTCACGCTCCACTTCATCTGCCAGTGAATTCGACGATCTTATCAGATCTCCAGCCACCATGTTTCTAACGATCCAAACGTAACACGCTTCCGTTAATCCCCGCCTTGAAGCAATGGTTGACGGAGGGTGGGCGTGGTCAGCTCGGAATGCATTTTCAAAGCCGTACTGAATTTTGCTACATCCCAAGGTGTCATGATGAAAATGCAATCCTAAGTGTTCTAACTGTTAGTCTAAATGCATTTAGGACAAATAGCATTTAAATGATCATTTTGCTACCATTTCTGCTTGGACATGTTACACATATCAAATCAATTTGTGTTATACATTTTCATTTTCATTTCGCAACTTATAAAGCGTTAAAATTTGCATTCAATTTACATATTAAGACTACTGTTGGAAATGGCAAATGTAAATTATATAATTTAACTTTCATTTTCCTTTTGCACCAAACTTTGCATGTATGGGTAATGGAAAATATTAATTTAAATACAGAAATACATTGCTATTTTGCATATTGCATTTTAAATTTGAATTTCGCTACCTACACTGTAAATTCTAATTAGTAAACCTTACTTAAAAAAAAAAAAAAGCATGCAAACCGATTGCCTTGGAAAAAAGTTAAGTGAAATAAGAATAGTAATTTGTACTAACACAGGTTTATTTAGTGTTGTAAACTTACACGCAAGTTCTGGTAACTCAGAATCACTTTTCAACAACTAAATGATTAAGTACAATACACTATGTGCATATTTCAAACAACTCATTTAAGTTGAGCTAACTCATGTAACATTTCCTGCAACTTGGAATTTCTAAGTTGTATTTACTTGAACAGCAATCTAGTTTACTTGCTAAAAGCATGCAAACCGAATGGCGAATTAAGAATTACACATGAATTTAAGATAGTGGCAGTTCAAAGTTAAAGGTAATGTTTTTTTGTTTTTTTTCAATGCAGTTTTAACTTTCATTACAAGCATTTTGGAACAAAGCAAAAACAATCTGATTTAGGGTATGCTAAACAGTGGAGGTAGCAGTACGATGAGTTTAAGTATGGCACTGAGTTGGCCACACAAGTTGCCAATGGGTTTTTTTCTGTCCCAAGTCAAGTATCATACTGTAAGTGTTCTTCACAGTATTAGGGTAATCCAAATGTACCAGTAATCCAAACGTAGCACATGGCAGTCCAGAAGCAAATGGTCGAGGTAGACCCTGGAGACTGTTCTTTGCAGTACAACCCTGAACACTGATGGCAGAAGACACAGGGTCAAGGCAGAGAAGATTTGGGGAAGTGCGTAATCTTCAATGATAGTCAGCAACCCAACAGATATTAGTGCCCAGACTGCATCAACATCAGACACCTGTATAAAACCAAATAAAAACAATATTAGCAGGGAAATGTGGATGATCAGTTTTCAGTGTTATCTGTCCTGCCTACACTGCCATGCCATTAGGTTAGTTCACCCAAACTTAAAATTTACTCACCCATGACTTTTATTTTCGAAACACAAATAAAGAAATTTTCAGTGAATTCCGATACATTTCTATCCTTCAACTGAATGTCTATTTACCCAATACTGTACAGGTGCATCTCAAAAAATTAGAATATCGTGAAAGTTTTTTTTTTGTTTTTTTTTTCCAAAAAGTGAAACTTTCATATATTCTAGATTCATTGCATGTAAAGTAAAACATTTAAAAAGTTTTTTTGTTTTAATGTTTATGATTAGAGCTTACAGCTCATGAAAGTCAAAAATCCCCCATCTCAAAATATTAGAATATTTCCTAAGATCAATCAAAAAAAGGATTTGCAAAACAGAAAAGTTCAAGATCTTTAAAGTATGTTCATTTATGCACTCAATACTTGGTCGGAGCTCCTTTAGCACGAACTCCAGCATTAGTGAGGTGTGGCATGGAAGCGATCAGCCTGTGGCACTGCTGAGGCACTATTGAGCCTTCAGCTCGGATCGATACGTAAATAGTCAGCGTATGCTGTTCAGCTGCGTCACATGGATACGCTGTTTCCGTTCAGATCAAATCACAACAACGTAGGAAACAGATCCGGCGTGAAAAAGTATTCTCGTAGCTTTGAATAATTGCGAATGAACCACTGATGTCACATGTATTATTTTACAGATCTCCTTGCTACGTTTCTGGACTTGGGAACATTTCAGTTGCGTTGCTGTCTATGCAGGATCAGACAGCTCTCAGATTCCATCAAAAATATCTTAATTTGTGTTCCGAAGATGAACGAAGGTCTTACGGGTTTGAAACGACATGAAGGTGAGTAATTAATGACAGAATTTTCATTTTTGGGTGAACTATCCCTTTAAGCTATGCACAAGCTCCACTCTTCAGCACAATGGTAACTACAAAAACTCCATAATAACAGAAACTTTTTTAAATCCCCACATATAATATCAAAAGCAACCAATCTTTCTTAGCCCTTTCTTGCATTTCTGAAAACTATGGAAAAAAGAATACTTAAATATTAACATTTAGCTACTCTTCTCATCCAGTCCCTTGAAAAGCATGAACTAGTCCACTGTCCAGTTTCAATTAAGGCAACAAAAATTATTAATGTATTCCCAACAAACATGGATTAGGTAAACTTTCCATTTACACATTAAGTGAAATGAATGCAATAAAAGTTGTGATAAAAAAGAACTGTTCCATAAACTATATTAAATAATCAAGCAACATAAATGCATTTTTGTAGTACAATTTACAGAACAAATAAGAACTATTTTCTAAATTCCCTCAAAGATCTGCATGTGGACCCTTTTCCTCTTACCACCTCTTTCTCC
Organism: Sinocyclocheilus rhinocerous; assembly: GCF_001515625.1. Classification (NCBI taxonomy): domain Eukaryota; kingdom Metazoa; phylum Chordata; class Actinopteri; order Cypriniformes; family Cyprinidae; genus Sinocyclocheilus; species Sinocyclocheilus rhinocerous. Next base: position 3,090 of record NW_015628370.1, read on the forward strand.
ACACCTCTACAGTACTACTACTCTCAACAAAAATAGAAATCAAATTAAAAATAAAAAAGGGTCTATTCAATGCAAACTTTTAGTAAAGTGTTTTACCTTGCACACATCTTAGGGAATGAACTTATTTGCAATGCCTTGTTACTGATATTTCATAACTTCAAATATACAACAGTGCAACCTTTAAGTAACCTGTTCTTTAGTATTGTTAGTATTGTATTTTTCTTTATTCTCTATTGTTCTTTATCCGATGTGTTGTGGTGTTTTTCTTTTATTTATACTTGTTTGAATTTTATTCATGTCAGGGATTGTAGGTGGGGGAGTGAATGTACAGTGCTCTCATTCACTCCCCCCACCCACAATCCCTGCCGGTACCGAGACTCAAACCCACAACCGGGTTGTAATCAGTGATTATGTCTTTGTTTTATCATGTTTGGTCTCGTCTCTGTGCTGTCGTGTTTTAAAAATCACTGCAACCGAGTCCAGATTTGCTTGAGCTGTTGTCAAGGTTTTTTTTTTTTTTTTTTTTTAAAAATCATCTTTTTTTT
>NW_015628370.1:3807-4992 GCF_001515625.1 Sinocyclocheilus rhinocerous
ACAAATCATCTTTTATCTTATGTCTGATTACAATATCTTTAGGTAGTAGTTACTTATGCAGACTTAACTAAGCCATTATAGTGTTTGATAGCATATTACATAACATTGGCTTTTATGACTTTCAAGGACTGCAGTGACCAAGTTAAGTAATTTTTCTCATACATTACTAACTTGATCAGAGCAGGTCAGAAAGCCTCTCACAATTGTATATGTTCTTTTGTGTTTCACAGAAGAAAGATGGTCATATAGTTTTGGAACGGCATGAGGGTGACTAAATGATGACACAATTTTCAGTTTTGGGTGTACAATCACCCTTATTAACATGAACTAACCACCTTATAGGCATAAATGAGAATCTTTTTGAATAAATCCTTTTGAATAAATGGACAGTCATCCATCCACCAAAGCCTCTATCCCAATTGCCTCAGAGGAACATGGCATTGTTCTTGGATAGATTTCAGATAAATCTGCCCCAGTAATGATCGAGAGAGTGTGAGGATTCAGTGTTTAGACCAACTAAGCATCTAGACGCCAACAAATGTGATCTGGTCCAAGCATTTTGCATTTGCAAATGCAAAGGCACATCATGAAAGTGGTTGTCCATGTTGATTGTGTAAATGACTTACTGAGATTTGCCTTAAATGACTGATGAAATAAGAAAGTAGTGGTAGAAAAAAAACATTATTGAATGTAAGTCTTTTTCTCACTGAAGCAGACAAGCACCCTTGTTTTACATGAACATGTGCTTTCTTTGTCAGTCCCAAAGGGATAAATGCATATTACACACTGGCAGGGCAAAGTTGCTCCATGAATGGCTCCTGTTATTTTAGTAAGACATGCACAGGTGAGATGAGGCATTGCATACAGTGGCACAGCATAACATAAGCAAAATAGGGTTGAAAACAAAGAAATCATGCCTATAAAACACAACAATAAGCCCCACCTTTTCAATCATTTGCTTAATTTCGTAGTAAAAGTATAAACAAGGGTGTAAAAAGTACTCAAAATTATACTTAAGTGAAAGTACAAATACTCAGTGAAAATTTTACTCCGGTAAAAGTACAAGTATCTGGCCAAAAACATATTTGCGTAAATGTAAAAAAAATGTAAATTAAAATTTTATTTAAAAAGTAGAAATTAAAAATACTATTTGTAAATGTATTAAAAAAATAGTTCTCTAGCAAA